>NW_028298027.1:0-7939 GCF_049724085.1 Artemia sp. Qi Xiang Cuo
CTGATTGGCTGAGAAGGAAACACGTGATCTAACTGTTTCCTATTCCGTTAGGTCTTACATGCACTTGACCAAAACAACAATAAGATCTTGAAGGAAGTGTCATTGACCCTGTCCCCATTAGACTCAATAATCCAACAAAGTGAGAAAGTTCCTGTTTTTCCATTTTCACTGACAAAAACCATAAAACAGACATGAATCGCTGTTGACATCCATAAATGTGAGAAACTTCCTGTTTTTTCATTCTCACTGAAAAAAAACCATAAAACAGACATGAATTGCTGTTGACATCCATGAAAAACATCAAATAAATTGACTAACACACATAACCGTCCAAGAAAACATCCATCAAAGTGAGAAAATTCCTGTTTTTTTCAAGTTAGAAAAATTCTGTTTTTTCATTCTCAGTGAGAAAACCATAAACCACGTGGTCCTGTCACTACCTTTAGGGTCATCTCTACTTGTACATTTGAGTAATTTTTTAAATATCATAAGATTCATGTCACAACATAATATTACAGAATATGTAATACAACTAGGAGTTATCCTGTATTTTTGCTTTTGCTTTATGTGGCCCGCTTACTTCAATGTATTTATTAATATAAAGCATCCAATCCTCTACCAAATCAATTTAATAAAAAGTGATAAATAATACTTCAATGGATCACGCATAATAAAAGTTTATCACAACAAATTTAATCTTACAGAGTCAAAATCCGTTCAAAATTATATGCAACTGGATAGCACGATATACGGGGCTGTTACAAAGGTGCTTGGTTCAACAATGAGATTGAGCATCCTGTGCAGGGGGAAGGTTCGGGAAGAGGACGGGGTAAAGGTACTGCACCATTAATGGTGGAGCCTGCTGAAAAAAGTGGAATGTATATGAAATTGACCTTAGCCCACGTAAAAGATTGTTTAAACTATACAGCTGTCGCCTGCTGCATTTCATTGCTGATAATTTTAGTAAAATCTTGATCACCAGTACTTAATCTATGTTTATTTAATGTGTGTTTATTGTTTATTATGTATCGCGTAATAATTTGAATTTACCCAACCAGGGTCTTCGGTTAATGGTAAACTTTCGTCAGTAGCGCTCGAATAAAATTCTTGCCCCCGCCCCCCCCCCCCCCCCAATAAAAAGGCTGCCACTACGCCCTTGATTTTAATAGCCTAGAGACCAAAAACATTTGCTTTTTATACTCTGCTTCAAAATCCATCTTTTGTAGCTTAATGCATTAATGCGCCGAAAATTCAAGTATACTTATCAACTTCTCTTAAATTTAAGGGCCACCAATTGGAGGGAATGGTGCGTTTTTGGCAGACGGAGATTTGGATCCCCTCAGTTTCAACATGGCAGATTTGACCAGAGAAGGAACTGCTGGCTATTCTCCAGGGGAGATCTCTGGGCAATATACAGGAGATTTTGAATTACCTACGGAAGCGTTTCAGCCTAGACATGAGATAAAAGACCGTTCCTCTCCCCCACCTGAGCAGTACATTCACAAGAATTTTGACCTTAGTGGTCGAGCAGGTAATTATTTTTTTTTGTCGTTGCTTACAGTTATATAGTAATGTTCAAAAGTTATGTTTTACTAAAAGCTAAACTCTGACAGAAAACGGTAAATGTTTAAGCGACCATTTGACATGCGTTGGGAAATTTACGCTGTTGGCACCACTTCAGAAGATCCAAAATAGGGCGGGCTGCGCCTCTACACAAGAATTGCTCCAGCCTCTAAATGAAAGGTTTGATGTAGCGTCGAGGGCTGTTTTCTACAAGTACATGAATTTGCCTCCCTCAGACGAGCTCTCTCAAATTGTGCCCCTCTTTGTCCAGCCGACAAGGCAGACATGAAGGCACGCAGCTCGGTCCAATTATCTAAAGGAGGATATGCCGAAAACGGAGTACTTGAGGAACAGCTTCATCTGGCGTTGCACTTCTATCTGGAACGATCTTCCTGAGGATATTATCCCTGCAAATCCCTCTGTTGACACCTTAAAAAGAAGGTTTAATAGATATTTAGAACCTCGAGGTCATTGAAAGTGGTATATTAATAGCGGCATATCAAATACTTTGAAGTACCTGGCGTCGTGAATATTGGAATAAAAAAAATCAAAAAAAAGAAAAAAAAAATCATAGTAGTAGGTCACATTGAAATCGAAATTACCCCTAAAAATGCATTTCTTTGTTACTTTTAAAAAATGGGAGTAACATAGTTTTACCTGGTCAAATGTGGAGGCTTTTATTTATTTAAAAAATAAATTTTCTGGCCTTCGTCCGGCCACATGAAGATTTTTTCATTGGGCGAACTCCAGTTACCTACCTGAGCCATTAGATGTGAATTGAAAGGCTACTCCCATTGCGGAATAGAGTATAATAATAAACATTGGGATAATGGTTTACATAAATGTGAAAACGGGAAAGGAAAACCCTTTCTTAGAACTTCTTAGATTTGAAAAAAAAAATTCAGTAACAACGTTTTTCTAGGCCAAGCAACTGGTTTAAAGATCGGAAAACGGTTTTTCCTATGTATATGTAATATCAATTTGCTGTAGTTACAATGTTTATTATTTTCGGTAGTTTTTTTTTAGAAATGATTATTCTACTTTAGGCACGGCATATCACGTCCAAATTCAAAAGCTATTGTTGCCAAAATGCTTCAGATTCATAAGGTATAAATTTGAGTTAGGTTAGGCTAGTTTATGTGGTACTGTTCTATTAGCTCGAATCCACGGGAGAAGTGAAGTTTCGTTAATGCTAATGAAATGAAACAAAATATGATGAAAATATAATAGTTTAGACAGCGGTTGTTACACAGCGTAAACTAGAGTGAGTCGCCCATAATACACAAGTAGCGAAACACCTCTCCCCTACGGAAATTAAAAAAATAAAACTGAAATAAAATTCTCAAATTTGGAAAGCCTTCTTTTTCACAGGGAGGGGGGGATATTTTCCGGGGGAAGTGGGGTATTTATCGGGGGACTAAAGTGTTTGGACAGTTTGAAGTCAGAAAATAATTCTTTCTAGGTATATAGCTACTAAAAAATTACAGAAGAATAGCGAGGTATCTGGAAATTTTGTTGACTAAAAAGAAAAATAAAGAAAATCCCACTATAAAGTAAATCTATTGTTTCATTTAAGTGTGTTTTTTTTCAATGACCTTTTTTCCAAGTATTAAGAACTACTATTAAGTTAATGTATTGTTTCATTTAAGTGTTTAATCATGATCGCTGATCAAAGTTTATGTTATTTGTGCCTTTCATTTATGTTATTTTACTATGTTCATGGCCTTATATTTGGCTTTAAAATACACTTCTCTATACATGTATCTAATATGTAGAATACTTGTACCAAATACATTTTGCATGCAGACCTGCTATACTTTACCCCCTCCCCCCTCCCGCCCCTAATATGCAAATCTATAGCCCAAATTTATTTCTAAAGTAACGAAGAAACTAACGGAATAACTCAAACGAAAATAGTTCTGAAGTTTGACACAGCTCAAACTTGAGTGAGTGGCGCATAATACACAAGTACCAAAACTCCTTTCCCCTACTGAAACTAAAAAAATAAAACTCAAGTAAAAATCTCAAATTTGGAAAGCCTTCTTTTCCACGGGGGGATATTTCCCGGGGAGGGGGGGTGTATTTACCGGCAGACTAAAGTATTTGTACAGTTTTTAAGTCAGAAAATAGTTCTTTCTAGGTATAAAGCCACTAAAAAATTACAGAAGAATTGCGACGTAACTGGAAATTTTGTTCAGTAAAAAAAAAAAAAAAAAAAAAAAAAAAAAAAAAAAAAATCCCAGTATAAAGTAAATGTAATATTTCATTTAAGAATTTTTTTCCAAGTATTAAGTACTATTATTAGGTTAATATAGTGTTTCATTTAAGTGTTTTAAGATGATCGCTGATCAAAGTTTATGTTATTTGTGCCTTTCATTTGTGTTATTTTACTATTCATGGTCTTATATTCGGCTTTAAATTATACTTCTCTATCTGTCTATTTAATATGTAGAATACTTGTACCATAAAGATATTTTGCATGCAGGCCCGCTATACTTTACCCCCGCTATACTAATATGCAAATCTATAGTAATATGCAATCTATAGGCCCGCTATACTAATATGCAAATCTATAGTCCAAATTAATTTCTAAAGTAACGAAGAAGCTAACGAAAAAACTGATGAGTTCTCAAAGTTTACACAGCCTAAACTTGAGTGAGTGGCGCATAATACACAAGTACCAAAATGCCTTCCCCCTAGGGAAAAAAAACTCAGATAAAATTCTCAAATTTGGAAAGCTTTATTTTCCACCGGGGGTATTTTCCGGGGGGGGGGGTTAAACGTTGGCCAGCATTGCCTATGATATTGATTATGTGCCCTTTTGAAAACCTGCATGCATACAGTTTTTTCGTTTAATTGAAACACAGCCAAACGTTCTTTAAAAGTTTCACCTTAATACGCTTAGGATCATTAGTTACAGTAACTATAATGGTATTATTACCGTTTCAACTACCTTTTACCTTTCAACTACGCTGAACAAAATGGCTATCTCTAAATTTTGATTGGGTGTGTTCGGAGAAATGATGGCCGTGGGGGGGGGGGATTGTTGCCCTCTAGTCACTTTTGACTATTAAAACGGGCATTAGCCCTTTCAATTTCCAATCAAATGAGCTCTTTTTGAAGTTTCTATGACAAAAAATGGCCATCTCAAAATTTATATTGGATGCATCTGGGGAAAATACGACGTGGGAGTGATCGCTGCCATCGATCACTTTTACTCTTAAAAAAGGCACTAGAACTTCTGATTTTCAATCCAATGAGACCCCTCCGAAGTTTATATGAGCATCCTTTCCATAAAAACCTTATATTCCCTCAAGGTATAATTTAAAATCCTTGTGCTCAGGGCTAGGGGGGGGGGTTCGTCCTCCTCAAAAACATAATTTCCAGACCTATCAATTACGCTGAACAAGATGGTTATCTCAAAATTTTGATTGGATGTGTTTTGGGAAATGTTGGAAGTGGGGGGGGTTGCTTTTTGCCCTCCAATCATTTTTGACTATTGAAAAGGGTACTAGTCCTTGTGATTTTCAATCGCATGAGCCCTTTTCGAAGTTTTTACGACATCAAATGGCCATCTCAAAATTTCCATCAGATTCATTTTGTGAAAATACGACGTTTGGGGGGGTATCCCCCTCCGATCACTTTGACTCTTCAAAAGGCACTAGAACTTCTGATTACTAATCCAATAAGCCCTCTCCGAAGCATATACGACCACTCTTGCTATAGAAACCTTATATGCTCCCAGGGCATAACTTACAACCCTTGCCCTGAGTAGAATGCTAATATGGAATTTGCTTGC
Organism: Artemia sp. Qi Xiang Cuo; assembly: GCF_049724085.1. Classification (NCBI taxonomy): domain Eukaryota; kingdom Metazoa; phylum Arthropoda; class Branchiopoda; order Anostraca; family Artemiidae; genus Artemia; species Artemia sp. Qi Xiang Cuo. The sequence continues at coordinate 5,363 of NW_028298027.1, forward strand.
GCCCCTGTACCAAACAGGTTTCTGGTAGGTATAGTATTCTACTGGTCCTATAGGGAAACATTTCTACAGGGTATTACACCTTTTCAAAGAGATTCAGAGCTCCCTCAGATGGCATTATACTTCTACTACTTTACGTTCCTTCCTATGATATTCTGGGCCTTTACGTTCCTTCCTATGATATTCTAGGCCTTCGTTATACTATGTTCCGTCTTGTACTTGTTACATAACATGTTATGAAGGACAAGTTGTTCTGACACAATTTAGCAGATTTCTAGTTCATGATATATATGTCTTTTTAAGGATAAACCTGTATTATTCTGGTCCTTTACGTTCCTTCCTATGATATTCTGGGCCTTCGTTATACTATGTTCCGTCTTGTACTTGTTACATAACATGTTATGAAGGACAAGTTGTTCTGACGCAATTTAGCAGATTTCTAGTTCATGATATATATATATGTCTTTTTAAGGATAAACCTGTATTATAAAACCAGCGCGTCTTGTTTAGCTGTTAATATATATCAATTATTTTTTTTTTGTTGTCACTATTCCAGTTTTTCTAAACCTGTATTTGCATGTGGTTACTCCACATACGATATCCTTTCTGTTGTATTCTGGACCTTGCATAACGTGTTATGAAGGACAAGTTTTTCTGACACAATTTACAGGCCAGATTTCTACTTCATATATTTTTTTTGATAACTTGATACGTGATTTGAATAAAAGGATTTCAAATATTTTGTCTATGAAATAGAAGCTAACTCAATTTGCAAAAAGGTATTCCATTTGCACAACTCTGATCTGATTGAATTGTCGCCGACAATGAGATTTAATCACTGCTAAGCCTATTGTTATTGCGAGACAGTTACCCAATTTTCAGCTTAGTGTTAACTGAGGGAGTTCCAAATACGAACATTTTGAAAAGCAGACAAAAAAATCGGACATTATAATCAGAATTATTTGATTAACATTTAAAAAGGGGTAATGAGATATATGATCTGTATAATACACAAGTGATGTTTGATAAGTATTGTCAATTTAAAATAGGATCTAACGTCCCCTTCGCCCCCCCCATTTCTGAGGGCAGGGAGGGGAGGAGTTAATTTCGGAGGCCCGAAGGAGTTGTTAACTCGGGTAATTTGTTATAAATTTGAAAAATGCCTAACGACGAATAGGAAATGCATTTTTTCTTTACATGGTGTTCGTTCAATTGAAAGCGAGGATTTCTGTTAAATAAATAATTGTTATACCTTTTAAAATAGCTTTACGGGGTTTGATTGACTCTGGCAATTTTTTACTTGTGATTTTTTTCTTTACATGATTTTACTTAAAAAAGTAATTATTTATGATAAATAAATAATTATTATATTTTTTTCAGTTAAATTGAAAACAGGAAATTCTGTTAAATAAATAATCTTTATACCTTTTAAATTAGCTTTACGGGGTTTGAGGGGCTCAGTCGTGATATTCCGTGTGTTTTTTTCTTTACATGGTGGTCGTTCAAAAAGCGAGGATTTCTGTTAAATAAATAATTCTTATATTTTTTCCGTTCAATTAAAAGCAAGGATTTATGTTAAATAAATAATTGTTATTCCTTATAAAACTGATTTCCAGGATTTGTTTGTCTCATTCGCCTATGTTCTCGTGATTTTTTCTTTACAAGGAGTTTGTTAAAAAATCAATCATTTTAGTTAAGTAAATAATTCTTGTATAGGTCACGTTCAATAGAAAGAAAAGACATATTGTCCATGGAAAACTTTTATGCATTTTAAATTATATTTACTGGTTTTGAGGGACTCTGTCGTTTTATTCCGTGTGATTTTTTCTTTACATGGTGTTCGTTCAAAAAGCGAGGATTTCTGTTAAATAAATAATTCTTATATTTTTTTTCCGTTCAATTGAAAGCGAGGATTTCTGTTAAATAAATAATTTTTATACCTTTTAAAATAGCTTTACGGGGTTTGAGGGACTCTCTTGTTTTATTCTGTGGGATTTTTATTTACATAGTGTTCGTTCAAAAAGCACTGATTTATTTTAAATAAACAATTATTATTTTTTTTACGTTCAACTTAAAGCGAGGATTTCTGTTAAATAAATAATTGTTATACATTTTAAAATATCTTTAATGGGTTTGATGGGCTCTGTTGTTTTATTCCGTGTGATTTTTTATTTACATGGTGTTCGTTCAAAAAGCGAGGATTTCTGTTAAATAAATAATTGTTATACCTTTTAAAATAGCTTTACGGGGTTTGAGGGACTCTGTTGTTTTATTCCGTGTTATTTTTTTTTACATGGTGTTAGTTCAAAAAGCGAGGATTTCTGTTAAATAAATAATTTTTATATTTTTTCCGTTCAATTGAAAGCGAGGATTTCTGTTAAATAAATAATTGTTATACCGTTTAAAATAGCTTTACGGAGTTTGAGGGACTCTGTTGTTTTATTCCGTGTGATTTTTTCTTTACATGATGTTCGTTCAAAAAGCGAGGATTTCTGTTAGATAAATAATTGTTATACCTTTTAAAATAGCTTTAAGGGGTTTGAGGGACTCTGTTGTTTTATTCAGTGTGATTTTTTCTTT
>NW_028298028.1:0-7936 GCF_049724085.1 Artemia sp. Qi Xiang Cuo
TACAAAGATCAGCCTGCATTTTTGCCATCTTCTTGTATTTCTGAATGTAATTTTTCCCTTTGTCCTTATGCGTTCTTCGGTACAACCTCGCAGAGAATTTAATTTTTTCATTATAGCTTTTGTCACCCCAGTATCTACCCATTATTCTGGTAGCAACTTTTTTCTTATGTTTGTTTCGGTAATCTATATCGTTATCATACCGTTCCTTGCTCTTTTGTTTCGCTGTCTCAATTTTCCCTTCTCGATACCCCTGATCCGTAAGATACCTCTGTTTTGCTCTGTCATATTTCATTTTCTTAAATCCTGGATCACAAGACATCTTAGTAGCAATCCTTACGCGTGCTCGAGCTTTATTGCGTTTGGTGGCATTTTTATCTCTTTTAAATAGACTTTTCTGATATTTCAGGATGTTAGCTTTATTTTTTGTGTAGTAAAGTTTTCTATTAGTAGAAATTTGGATTGTTCTATTTTGATATTGTTTTTGGTTATTCTTTCTTTTTTTCCACTCGCGTGAGACCATATTTTTTCAAGGTTTAAAATTATTAAGCACACAAAATCCCGTGTCGAGTATCTAAAACCTAGCATAAAACAAAACTAATTTTAAAATTTTCAGGTATTTATCTTGTTTGAATTACAAAATTAGTATTATTGGTTAGACACCATAAATATTTTTGCAGTTTACATAATAAGTTTAGTGATTCTGGACTGAAAACTAAAATAATTGCAATTATGAGACAATAATATGGAGATATGTACTTTACGGGTTACAAACCAAAAAAGTTTGGTTCCAGGATACAATAATAAATTTGAACTGAGATGAAAAAAAATTTCTTCCAGGAGACAAAAAGCAAAACTAATTTTAGAATTTTCATGTATTTTTGTTGTTTAAATTAAAAAATTACTATTACTGATTAGGCATCATAAATATTTTTGCAGTTTACATAATAATTTTAGCGATTAAGCCAAAAAAGAAAATTTTGGTTCCAGGAGTTTCGGATACTATTGAGACAAGTAGCTATTATTACTATAGAGTTCATTACATGGACTGTTTTATTGCTTCAAAATTCAAATATCTTTGAAAAGACTGCAGTATGAAAATACATCAAAAATGCAATTTTTTTGACAAAATTGATTCTACTTTAAAAAGTATTTTATTTTTAAATACAAAAGTGACTAGATGTTGCAATTTCCTTTAAAATGAGCTATTATACAGCTCTCTATGATTTTCCAGTGCCCAGCTAGCTGAGCAGAAAAAAAAGCGGAAAGAAAAAAATATCCCGTTTGTGGAGAATAACTTGGTAAAAGTCTATTTCCTTGATTTTCAAGCCAATATATTTTCTTTGTTATTCAAGCCAAAGGGCGGTAAGTTTCCTTTATAGGGAATTCGGACAAGGCGGTTCTAATGGTGTACTTTTTGTTATGATCTGACTCTTTTTTTAGGAGTTGGGGGGTTTTATATTTCTTAACATTGGAGGTGATCGTCTCTTACTAGGTTGCTAGCTACCGCTGCAACCCGGATTTACGGGTTAAGCCAAAACGTTTGGTTCCAGGATAAAATAATAGCTTTGAACTGAGATGAAATAAAACCAATGGCGTAAAAAATGGCGTAGCGAGTCAGTTGAAGCAAAAGGAAAACCAAGCTAATTTAAAAATTTTAAGGTTTTTTCTGGTTTGAAACAAAAGATCGAAATTATTGATCAAAACCAAAAATATTTTTGCACTTTGCAGTTAAATAAAATTATTATATTTAAAATTTTCAGGAATTATTCTAGTTTCAGTTGACAAATAAGATTTATTTTCAAGGAATCAAGCAGCTAACTAAGTCCAACATATGCAATGTATGTTTTTCAAATGATCGTCTTGTAATGTAAATGACTTATTATAATCGCGTTTTTTCCACGCAGATAGCTGGGCACTAGATAATCATAGAAAATTGTTTAATGGCTCATCTTAAAGGAAATTGCTACACTTAGTACATTTTGTAATTAAGAAAGGTGTTTAAAATAGAATCACTTTTAGAAACAAGTTGCATTTTCATGTACATGCCTGATGAATGATGACGCCATAATCTTAGGTTGCAAAAACATACGACGTAATAAGTGAATGCAATATTTATACACGTTTATCTTTCGACAAGATAATTTCATTTTATTTTGGTTCTCAGTTCAGGATCGCTAAAGTTATTATGTAAACTGCAAAAATATTTATGGTGTCTGAGCAGTAATTTTTTGGTTTGAAATCAAACTAGAAAAACACTTGAAAATTATAAAACTAGTTTTGTTTTTTGCTAGGCTCTAACTACTCGACACGTGGTTTTATGGGAATTTACAGAAACCGCTTAATATGTAATGCTGTCGAAACTAGCAAATAGAGATAAATCTTTACAACTAGATATTTGTTCTAATCAAGATGCTGACAAAACTTTAAATGAATTTGCACCTCATCCAACCAATAGCAAAAGTGTAGAGGCAAACGATTCTTGGCAAAAAGACAAAGAAAAAGAGATAAATCAAGACGAATTTCAGATTTTAAAGAAAACAAAGCTTGACCTGATAAAAGATCTGTCTTGTAGCATTTGCAGTGAGGTATTCGTGAAACCGGTTAAACTACCATGCATGCACACGTTCTGCAAAACTTGTATCCTTCAAAGAGAACAGAACCAAAAGGAATGTCCCTATTGCAGAATGAAGTATGAAAAAGTGTGCTATCAAGATGATCTTTTCACAAGCTGCATTGAAAAACTAATCGGATATATTTATACTGATGATGAAAAAAAAAGAAGAGATGAACTTACCGAGTCACGTACTAATCTGGAAAAGCAAATTCCTTAGCCAATATTTGAAATAGCGCAAATAAATGGCTAGAGTGGAATAAATTCTAGAAATCAGGATCGAGAGTGAATAAACATTAAATTGGAGAGTGACAGAATTGTAGATTTGAGGAGCTCTCTTCCTCCTCCAGTTTCTTTTGTGGCCCCAGAAAGACCGCCCTAGTTTCTATTCTATACACGGAATAGTTATCTCAACTCTGACATCCGTTTACCTCGAGTTTCATTATTCATTTAATAAATAAATATAGACAAATTTTTGATGACTATAATAATAATAGGATTTACTAATTAAACTCTTGGAGAGCAATAGCAATTTTGGCAAACCCAACGATCAACAGAATCCCCCTGACTCTTCAATAAACATCTGAACGCGTCTGAATGGCATATCCTCTGTGCCTCAAGGTTTGCTCTTGGGTGACACCCAGCCAGTACCTAGGATTAACAATCTGAGTCATATTTCTTTGTGTAATCAGCAGATAAAGTAGGGTAATTCTGCCTGTGAGGAGTCTGAAGATTTGGTGTGTGATTTTTTAGAAACTTCTATAATTGCAGATAGGACTTATCATGCGATTGTGAACTTTGCCTTTTTTTCTTTCTTTATCTGTGATGTATTTACAAATATCATAACAAAAACTAAAATTACTGAAACTATGGCTCACTATTTCAGCCAAATCCCGTGATGACGATAATGAGATATGTTCGTTCCTCGTTGCAGTGGAAATCATAGATCAACAAAGGATGCTTCTTGCGATAAAGCGATTTGTTATCCAAACTGTAACTTTAAGAAACATCAATCTAACAAATTCAGTTGCCCTGCCTTGAAGAAGCTTCTTAAATAAATGAAGTTTCTGCAGTTACGCCCTTTAGGCTAGTTGGAATGGATTTATTGGCAAATTTGCAGTGCTAAATGGTATTGTCTCTGAAATAATTCAATACATTGTTTGCTAGAGCACCATTTGTTTGTCCCTACTCGCAGTATTTGTAGCCCCACCCTAACCACTGATCGAAATTTTGAAAAAAAAAACTGTTTTGTTAGAAGCATCAGAAGGTATAATAACTATGCCTCCTAGTGTGCCAAGCCCTCTTTAGCCCTTCGGGCAAGGAATGTATGCTAACCAATTGGTCTATTGTTTTCGTTCGGGACTTATTATTAAATAGTTCATGGTAACGAACTGTAAGTAAGAAGCGACCCAGCTCAAAGTAACTAAAACTCTGGAAAAAGGAATTTTGATATACGCGAGAAGCAATTGCTTTCTAGAAAACCCTAATCGACGCAATGTGGTTAAGGATCGTAGTGTGTAGTTGCCCTTACTTACAAGGTTCGTAACATATGGGCTAAATGAACAATCGTCATTGAATGCCACACCAAGGACAACTGCAGTTGAAGCAATGGCGTACTAGGGGTCAGGGCAAGCAACGTCACTTTTCAGTGGACAAAAAGAGGCCTCACCATACGAGCGCCTCCTTCATGATCAGTACAGCATCCAAGCCAGGTAACGGGATTCTGCAATATCTTAGTACCAGCTAAGGGCATTAACTTGAAACTTTCAGAGCCACTACTACTATTACCACTGTGGCTGCAAATGTGACTAGTTGAGACTGCAATTTTGACTGCTTGCAACTGCATCAGCTTGTGAGTGTGACAAGATTTTGACTGCGACTACTTCTACTTGCGACTATATTTAAGAGACGTTGAAGGAGATGTTGAACAAATTCAAAACTTGCTATATGAGTAGGGTAAGAGGTACCATTTTGCTGGGACATATAGCAATTTCTATGTTATTCTGGACCTTGTATACACCTTTTCAAAGAGATTCAGAGCTCCCTCACATTGCGTTATACTATGTTCCATCTTGTACTAGTTAGGGCTTTGCATAACGTGTTATGAAGGATAAGTTGTTCTGACGCAATTTACAAGGACTAGAGTTCTAATTCATGGTAAATATGTCTTTTAGAGTAAACTTCGCAAAAAGGTATTCCGTTTGCACAACACTGATCTGATTGAATTGCCGCCCGACAATGAGATGTAATCACTGCTAAGCCTTTTGTTATTGCGAGAGGGTTACCCAATTCTCTTCTTATTGATAACTGAAGTTCCAAATACGAACATTTTGAAAAGCAGACATGTTTTTTTTTGTTTAGCATTTGCAAAAAAGGGGTAATTAGTGATTGGAAAATTTTTTAATGCTTTTACAATCGGAAATGTTTGATTAACCTTTGCAAAAGAAGGGGTAATGGGATTTGTGAATTGGAGAAGATGGGATGATAGTGTACTGTATAAATGCACAAGTGATGTTTTGGAGAGTATTGTCAATTTAAAATAGTTTATAAATAAAAAAAAATTAACAAGAAATGGCTGAAAAGTGTTTTGAGGGAGATGGGTTGCATGGATGGTTGAGTTGCACGAGGGTTCAGTTAAAGGGGGTACAGTTACACGGGGGTTTAGTTAAATTGGGTTGAGTTGCACGAGGGTTCAGTAGCACGAGAGTTCAGGAGCACGGGGGGCTCAGTTGTAGAGGGTTTCGGTTATACAGGGGTTCAGTTACATGGAGGGTTCAGTTGCACGAGGGGGGATTTGCGAATTGGAGGAGATGGGATGATAGTGTACTGTATAATGCACAAGTGATGTTTTGGGGAGTATTGTCAATTTAAAATAGTTTAGAAATAAAAAAAAAATTAACAAGAAATGGATGAAAAGTGTTTTGAGGGAGATGGGTTGCATGGAGGGTTGAGTTGCACGAGGGTTCAGTTAAATGGGGCACAGTTACAGGGGGGTTTAGTTAAATTTTCGTCTGAAAAATAGGAATTCACACTTAAAAAGTTCTATTAAGAGCTATTTTTATGGAAATGGCTCATTTTTGAACCAAAACTACGCTTTTCTGACTGAAGATACACAATTGAATCAGAAAAAGTGAAATTGTACATATCTGAAACAGAAAAGTGTGTTTTGACTGTATTTTCTATAATTTTGTCTGAAAAATAGGAGCTCACACTTAAAAAAGTTCTATGAAGAGCTATTTTTATGGATATGGTTCATTTTTTCACCAAAACTACGCTTTTTTGACTGACGATATACATTATAATCAGGTAAATTGTTTAAAAATATTCTAAAATGTGATTCCCGCGAAAATATTGAAGTTTTCTATAAAAATGAATGATTTTCAAAATAAAAGAAAATGGTCCCCATCTTTAACAAATATAGCCTTAGCTAGTTAAAACTGCGCATAAATTCTTGATTTTCATTCTAACTTAACTTGTAGGAATAGGAATTCGTTCAAACAAGTAAATCAGCTTTATTTAATGTATAATAGCGCACAAAAAAAAGACTATTATTTTTCCTCATTCTTCCCTCCATGACCAGGTGCTAACGCCTCTATCTCGCTTTCACTTAGTTTCCTTCTTAGTATACGGTAGTAATTATGATTACGCCATCGCCATACTTCATAATAGCCATCATGCGTTATGTAATGATCATCATCCAATCTAGGCTCCCGATCTAAAAAAAAAAAACTCAAAACGAGCAGAAATTAACATATGCAGCTAAACTATTCAACCCAGAGACATAAAATTTTTACATTTTTATGTAAAATTTATTAGGGTATATTTGTTGGGGTTCTGAGAATAAAAATTTCAGGGGGCAAAATTCCTGTATATTTAGTTTTGACCTGAAAACATAAAGCAAGCGTTAGGAAAATGCTCTAGAAAGAGCTCTTTTCTAAATTTTAAGGTTTTCTTTAGTTTCAAAAATGTTTTTGTCCGTCACCATCTTTAATTATTCACAAACAATACTGAAGAAAACCGATTTCTACTGTATATCGACATTAAGTTGTTAAGACGGCTATTATTTCATTGAAATACGCATTTACATTTTTAATTTTCATGTTTTTTGATTTTATGTTGATGAAGAATTTAAACACATCTTCAACTAGTTTTTTTTTTTTTTTTTTTTTTTGTTCGGCATAGATGAAAGGTCCAATACCTCAGTTAAACTAAGAGATTACATTTTGACATCGTTTTACAATTTACTAAATTTTAAGGTTTTTTTATGCAAGAGTCGGAATCAGTTCCAAGAAGGAATTGCAAGAAGGAATCAGTGATTCCGAAATCTTTTAAAATATGTACCCATTTTGGAACTGAAAATGAAACAAAATTAAAAAATAAATTAAGCCTAATAGCTTTAAATTACGTAATTTATGAACAAAACAGAGACGTTTTAAAATGTGTCATGACTTAGATTATTTTTACAAATTTTTAATAAATAAAATTACGTATGACGTTTTTATAAGAATTAATGACATTGTTCTTATATATTTTAGCCATGATTTTCATTTGTCCAAGGTTCGTTTGATGGACAAGTTTAATAAACTTTTGTTTGATAATTTAAAAGATTCAGATGTTTTTTATCATCGTAATTGTCTGTGTCCAGCAATTTAGAATTTGTCTTCGAATCCTCTTAATATTAAACAGGAAGCCGTTTTGTCGAAGGGTTCTAAGTTATGTTTTCCAGCACCAGTCTCCTATTCGAAAATAGTTTCAAAGGTGGAGTCAGGAATTATGGCTTCTATAGATAAGGTTGATACTCCTCAAGAACTCAGAGCTGAGATCGTAAGAAAACTAAACACCTTTAATATGAACTTAAAGGGTAAAGACATTTCAGAAAAAAAGACATTAAAATCCTTTCTGATTTGAAAAAGGATAGATTCCTTACTATCACCAGAGCCGATAAGGGAAACACGATCGTAATTATGAACACTGAAGACTATAATAATCAAATGAAATCCATTATTTTGGACACTATTACATACAAAAAACTTGATTTTGATCCTACAGATAAATATGTAAAAACAACAAGAAAGGAATTAGAGTCAATGAAAAATAATTTTCACATTACCCCAAAGTTTTATAACAAATATTATCCAAGGGGTTGTTCGGCACCCAAGATCTATGGTCTACCTAAGTTTCATAAGACTGGATCTCCCCTCCTCCCATTGTGTCAACTTTTCTGTCCCCTGTTTCAAAATTAGGAAAATGGTTGTCGGTAGCTTTGCGTCCACTTTTGGGAACACAAAAATCATATTTAAAAAATTCGACTGATCTTACTAATAA
>NW_028298029.1:0-7923 GCF_049724085.1 Artemia sp. Qi Xiang Cuo
TTTTTCTACGTATTCCTCCTTTGCTTTCTTGGCAATTTCATTGTATTTATGCAGTTTTTCTCGCAGTGATAGCAAGTGTGTTACCATTGTTTCTTCATTTTCTCCTCATTCTCCCATGATTCCTTTAAAATATCTAATACCCCTTCGGGTTTGTCTCAGATAGTAATTCAAATGGCGAGAAACCTCTAGCTGGGTTTGGGTTTCTCTGTATGCAAAAGGGACATAAGGAAGCATTTTGTCCCATTGATTTATATCATATCTTACAAAACGTCTCAACATACTAATTAGGGTTCTGTTAAATCTATTTGTCACCCAATTTGCCTGAGGATGGAATGGAGTATTTAATACTTGTTTAATGCCGAGGATTTCGTATAATTTTCGATTTGATTTCAATATAAAATTGGCTCTTTTATCTGTTAAATCTTCCTTTGGGATTCCGTGACGTGAGACATATTTTGTTAATTCTTTTGCAATTTTTGGTAATTCTACTGTTCGCATTGGGTTAGCTTCTGGGTATCTCATAGCCAGTTCATTAATAACTAGAACTAATCTGTTTCCTGCGCTATATTTCGGGAGTGGACCTACAATGTTCATTGAAAATATCTCAAACGGTTTGCCAAAATGTTTATTTTTTTCTTTGAAACTTTTTCATTTGGTTTTTTATATATAACTAATTGGCAATCTTTTACAAAAGTTGACAAAATCGTGTCTCAGTCCTTTCCACCAAAAACGCTGCACGATTATATCTCTTGTTCTTTGGGATCCCCTGCGTCCCCTCGTTGGGCTTGAGTGAGCCAGTTTTATTACCGATTTTTTCAGTTCATGAGATACCAAAAGTTGTAATTTTTAGGGTTCCCCCCAGTCTCAATTATTTTGTAAAGCAGCTTCCTATTACTGGAAAATTGTTTAGCTTGCGGATTCTTTTTTTGCTGCCATTTTTTGGCTTTTAGGTTTTCTTAGTTTTGCATTCTTTATAAGCATCTCGTCGTTAAATTGAAATTGATTTTGTATATTTTAATCATTATTTTCAAAAGTAATGGCTAAGCCTACCTTTTCTTTTTTTTTTCTTGGTCTCGTATCACTGCATTTACTTTTTTAGGCATGGATGTTGCTTTTAGTGTAATAAGATTTCCGATATGGCCGAAGTCCCCCCTAGTAGAATGTCTACTGCAGGAGTAGGTACAAAACCTACTTTCAATTCCTTTTTAACCATAATTTCTTCTTTATTGGCTATTTCTATTATGACCTGAGCAATCGGAAATTTATGTTCTGCTCCATAGCAGGAAAGCGCTGCCACTTTATTTTCATAGTTTATGTCAATTTTCTCTATTAAATCTTTTCTTACATAGGTTTGGCTGCTGCAGGAATCAATAGCTATTTCCGATTTAAAATTAAGTTCACCACATACTTTGTTTGATTCTGCAAATGCGCAAGTTTTCATATTTTCGGGGCTTCTAACCAATGCGGTCCTCTTATTCATCTGAAACTTTGTCCCATTCTCTTGGAATCAATCGTTATGATACCGATAGTTTCTTAGATTGTCCTTTTTTCCCTTGGGCCCAACGTCCCTTGTTCTGTAGTTATTGTTGTGGTTTATGTTCGTGCTGTGGCAATCTGAGGCATAATTTTCACGTTTATTGAAGTTGACACAGGTAATATCACACTGTTTCTGTTATGGGTCGTATTTTCTAAAGTCCTTATTTGGGAAATTGGTGCTATAGTCGCCAACGGAGGTAAAATGATAGCACGTTAATTCTGTTTGTCTTTGCCGTATTTGGCTAGCATTATTTTCATTTTCTGTATAAAGGTATTTTTTCAACCAATACCTCCTAGCCTTGTTCTTGGTAAGAATTTATCCTTCCTAATTTCAGTATGCCTGTCTGCTAATTCGGACACTTCTTCAATTGTTTGAGGGTTTTTCTCTTTTAAGTATATTCTCATATTTGGATAGGTATTTTCTAAAAATTGTTCCATCACTGTTTTACCTACTATTTTTATTATATTTTATTCATTTTCTTCCGGGTTTTCTAACATTCTATAATTTTCTAACTCTAGCCATTCTAAACACATATCTTTCAAATTGTCCCCGTATTCTTTGTAAGTTTCGTTGTATCGTTTTCTTTCACTTCTAAACCTTGTTTGAAAGTGCTCGGGGGAGAGCTGAAACTTCTCAAAAATGGCTGTTTTAGTCTTTCGAAATCTCTTGAGTAGTGCATTGGTAATGCCTTAAAAACAGTTTGTGCTTTGTAGTTAAGGAAGGGCCGTATTGCTGTCACCCAGTTTTCTCTGGGCTTAATTCTGCTGTTTTTTCAAAAATGTATATGTATAAATGTACATCTTAATTTTCTTTCATTGGTTGAAGGTTTTTTTGCCTGCATTAACTCTTCTCTAGACAATCTCTGAGGCTTTTGGGAATTTCTCCCTGCAATCATTTCCATTATGTGTTTTCTTTCCTCTCAATCTGGTCCTCCTTTTTTCTTTTGCTACTCTTTCTCTTTCTCTTTCTTTTCTATCTTCCTCCTCTTTTCGTTCACTGGCTATTCTATCCCTCTCCTCTCTCTGCTGTCTAGCTATTCTCTCTTTCTTTCTTTCTTTTCTATCCTTTTCTATTAACTTTAATATATTTTGTGTCATATCTACATGACTACTTTTCCTGAGTCCCTGTTGGTAATTGAGCTTTTAATACTCCTGATACTCGGCCTGCTCTGATTCCTATGGTCGTTATATCCTATTAATTCGTTTTCTGAGTCTGTTCGTTCTATAATTACATTTTTTCTTACTTGCAACTCCCCTACATTTTGCAGAGCATCTGAAGGGTGAGTTGGTTTTATTTTACTCGTATTTTCATATAATTATTTCTCTTCATGTATAATTGCCACTAATTCTATTTCATGTTATATCATATTACAAGGTGTGCTTATTCCCGATTGTATTCTTTCTAATCCCATATCTGTTTATTTTATCAGGGTTTCTCTATCTGGGAACAATTTCTTTTGAATCTGCCGTATATTGTTTTATCCCTCTACGGTTCATACCGGAGATCGTCCTATTCTTGATCGTATTTTGAAGTTTCTCCCTTCACATGTGACAGAAATGTCCATTTCACCCCTTGAGTTAAATAGGGTTCAATCTGATGGTGGTTTTCTTAGGGTTTAAAGCAGGAGTCACATACAATTGTGAATCTGAATTCGATTTCTGGTTTACCGCGGTAGCTTGGCTCGAATTCATATCTAACTCTAACAACTCTTGTCCCTTTTCTGACCTTGTGTCAATCTTCCGTTCTTCGACCATTATTTCAAGATTCAGTTAACGTCTAATGTCACTTCCGGTCTTTTCGTAAAAAAATATTGCGTCTCAATTTGCCAATTTTTTCACAAGCTAATTAGTCACGTGATGTATTGATTCAGATTTTTTTATTGTTGTCTAACTAGGCACAGCCCAATTGCATCTTCGTAATATTCTTAACTGATTCCATATTTTTTTCTACGCAATTTTTTTCTATGTAATTACAATAGGCTACTCTTTAGGCTAAATTAAATAGTCTCTTGGAAAACAAGGAATTCTTTTGCTATCAGTTTTACCGATTGGACCTTTTTTGCTGCCAACACTGTTATAATGGTAAACCATGACTGCCACCAGATATTGGCACAAAAATAATGCTATATCACTTACTGGAGGGAAAGCCTCGCAGGCGCAAAATTTTGTCACGGAATGCCTGCGGTTAGCCCCATTGTTACGTTAATATAGAGTATGTTAATACCCTATTACGGTATACCTTGCTCCAGGGTATGATAACGTGATCAATCGGTCAAACAGCCAAACACTAGGTAGAGGGTGCCCAGCCTGGGTCCCCACTAATATCTCTTTGGAGGGTAAGCGGACCCAACTGTTGAAATGATAATGAAGGTATTTTTCGCAACTCTTTTCCCATCCTGTCTGGGTTCCAGGAAAAATGGTCTGAACAGCTGTGGAAAAAAGCTTACTTCACAAACAAATCCCCCCACGGGTTTTCAAAGTTGAATAACTCAATGCAGACAATAAAAAAAATACAAGAGCACACTGAGTAAGGGGTGGACCTTAAATTTGCTCCAACCAATCTGCTAAATCAACATTAAAATCCCTGGCTTATGTGGCGAAATATTGTCTTTCAATGGCCCAGACCCGGAAGACCAAAATAGAATTTAACTTCAAAGCTTACTTATTACGAAAGAATTCAGCTTAGCAACGAGAGTTTAACTTATGATGGAAAATTATCTCATGGGCAAATGTAATCACAATCTTATGGGCAGAAAACGACTCATTTATCTGAAAAGAAAAAGAACAAGGAGTAAAACCTAAACAATGCTATTGTAAAAAAAAACTACCACTAAACTTCCAAACTAGAGGCAATACAATAACATATGTTCTTTAATAAGAAATATCGGGGCCTAATCTGCATGGGTAATAGTTTCTGTTTATTAAAGCAAGCTCATATTATTTTCTACGAAATTATTTTAGAAATATCAAAAATCTGGCACAAGGAATAAATAGATATGAAACTAATGAGCATTATGATGCTAATATTTGTATAGTTGGTTAAAAGTTAAGGGACTAATATGATTTTTTTTTTCAAATTCAGACTCTTACCTATTATCTGAAACTCATGACCTATCTAAATCCTTTTTTCTGGCCAGAAAATCTCAGGAAGTCAAATTTCCAAAAACTATGGGGTTGTTTCCAAAAAAAATAAACATACATAAATAATTAAAAATACAATTATTGCTCGTTTAAATGGATAGTTAATATATATCATAAAAAAGTTCTCATGTTTCTTTTTCTATGCTCGCTTGGTTGCATCTAAGTTCATATGATGACGGGATGAAATCTGATATCTTTAAATTAGAAATGGGCAAGAATCTAATCAATAACATCCAAATTGATTTCGTATTTTTTGCAGTAAAATTTTGGAGTAAGGTTTTGCTAAGAAACTGGATAATGCATTATTCATTACAATATGAAGAAAACCAGTTGACACTTTTAAATAACCTATCTAAATCCTTTTTCTGGCCAGAAAATCCCAGGATGCCACATTATATATATATATATATATATATATATATATATATATATATATATATATATATATATATATATATATATATATATATATATATATATATATATTTATATATCATAAAGAAATTCTCATGTTTTATTTTCTAGGCTTGCTTGGTTGTATCTAAGTTCATATGATGACGAAAGCAAATCCGATATGTTTAAATTGGAAATGGGCAAGAATCTAATTAATAGCAGCCAAATGGACTTCGATATTTTTGCAACAAAATGTTGGAATAGAGTTTTACTAAGAAATCTTAAACTGAATAATGCTTTATACATCACATTATTAAGAAACCCAGTTGACACTTTTGAATCTTTGTTTCATTTTTTTGACATGACAACATTTTATAATGTTTCTTCATTTCCTGAATTTATCCAGAATTTGAATCACAGTAAGATGCCTGAACGTGGAAGAATGCAATTAGGAGGAGATTCGATAGGAAGAAATGACTTAAGTTTTTCACTTGGATTGCCTGAAAAGTATTTTGATGATATGACTCTTGTTCAGAAATTTAAGGAAGATATTGAAAAACAGTTGGACCTAGTAATGATTTCCGATTACTTTGAAGAATCATTAATTTTTTTGAAGAATTTATTAGGAGTACCTTTGCTGCACATTTTGAGCACAAAAAATGATGCTAGGAGTCAAGAGTCAAAGTATATCCTATCTTCCCAGGAAAGAATTGTTTTATCCTCATGGTTGAAGGCTGACATTTATATCTATGAAGCATTCAGAAGGTAATTAGTTTTAAAAATGTGTTAATATTCCTAAAAATTTCGTTTGTAATTCTATTAAGAGAATGGCTCAAAAAGAGCGACATAAAAACAAATGAAAAAAAATCTATCAGTGAAGAAAACTCATGAACAATTTTACCGTACCGTAAAAACTTTCAATTTAGTAAAACGAATTGAAGCAACATTATCTTTAAATAGCAAAAATCTAAGAGAAATTCTTTGTCCATTCTTTAATAGTCCAATTATTTGGACTATCTGTGTAACTTTTCTCTGTCTATAATTAGCCATGGCTTGATGCAACGTATGTGTGCATCCTACTGCAAATAACGTATAACTTCAATTGAATGGAGCAAATGGAGCAATGGAGCAAAAATACCGTGAAAATGTTTTTAAAACTACAAGTGTTCAACTAAATTTAGAACTATAATTTATTTATGGTATTTAACTATCAGAAACTAAGAGTTCACCTATAAAATTATAGTATAATTCTCTAAGTTGATAGCTATAGTATAAATCTGTGAGTCAGGACTTTTCAAGTAACATCATTAAGTAATATTATTTCTTCACTCAAAAGAATTCTATTCTTGACTCGGTGAAAAAACGAATGTAGAACTGATTTGGCACATAAAATGAGTCTAGTTTTGACTTAGTCCAAAGACCAGCTAAGCTTTGGATTGATAAAAAACTTAATTATACCTCCACTTGACACGAAAACAAGTCAAGTCCTGATCCAGGGATACAACAAGGTAAACCCTTACTCAAAACAAAAATGCGATTAGCCATTTAAAAAAAACAAGCCTAGGCTAATTTTTGGAGTAAACTGGTGTAGAAATGAAATAAATATAAGCTACAGACTAACATGGTGCCAAAATGGAGCAAAAATACTGTTTCGGGGCAACGCATATGAACAATGGCAAAGATGCAGAATATCGGTGCAACGCGATATCCGTTGTGCCACGTAAGCTTACAAGAATTCGATTCTAAAATCGTTTATGTTATACTTCAATTGTGTCTTTTCCATGAGCAACTTTGTACTTTTACTCTATTTTTGGGTTGCATCGGTAGCTTGCAACATAGTAAAGAATAAACTCAAATCTATAGTAACTGAAATATGAAAACTTACAATAGGTGATCTCTTGCCTATAGTAAAATCTATATTGGTAGTAAAAGCAAGCTACAAGCTATAAAGAGGTTCCACGGAGATTTGAACTCAGACCGCAGGATTCAAAGTGAAAAGTACTAACTTTTAAACCATGAAATGTTTATATTACAAAGAATATCTAACAGTAGGTGATATACTATTTGATAAAATATATCCTTGAGGCCGAAAAACTTTTATTCAAATTTAGTAGGAATCCAGGTTGCAGCTGTCACTAGAAGCCAAGTAAGAGACTATCACGTTTAATACTAAGAAATACAATAGCTCATAACTCCTAAAAATAGTGTCATCAGAACCACATTTTCCGAATTTTCTGTATAAGAAACTTACATTCTATTGACTTTAAAAAAAAATAAGAATAATTTCTAATTCATGGTTGCAGCTACAGCTGTAACCTATTAAAAGACGAAGTAAGGCCCATGGTAGGAAAAAGTTAAAAAACACGTTTTAAAAAAGTGAAAAACGAGAAACAATCATATTCTGAATGTGATTCAGGAATGGTAACTATTATGTCGGCTTTCATAAGATTAAAAGTTTTCAACGTTATATAAAGCAAGGATATTGCTTATAATGAATATGGATTCTGTGGGTCCTATCTCTATCATGGTTGGAACTAACTGTAGCGCATAGTAACTACAATGTTTTATATAAAAGTTTTTATTAAAAAACGAACTGTTGCCCACAGTAAATGATAAACTTAAGTGAAGACGAGGGTTGCAGTGGTAGCCAGTTTATTGTGAAGAATTATTAATGGCATTAAATAATAGATCTAAAACTAAATTAGATAAATACAAAATCAAACAAATATTTCGCCCGTATACAAAAAGGTGTCTTCAGTGTAAAAAAAAACAACATAGAAATTAAACTAAAAATATTTATAAAACTACTGCTACTTTGACTACAGCTACTACTAAGGCTAAGTGTATGAAGAT
>NW_028298030.1:0-7918 GCF_049724085.1 Artemia sp. Qi Xiang Cuo
TAGAAATATTTTAAAAGCTTCTAAAGTAGAATTTTAGAAACTTTTAAGTTTGGGTGGAAGGGGAATTTCAAAAACATCTTCCCATGACCTAATTTGTCCTCTAACAAGGATAAGGTTATTTGTACTGATCTCTCTTGTGAAATCCTTTCCCTAATTAATACAGTTTAAATTGTCTTATCAATAGAGTTGTTTGGCATGCGCCTGCTACCCTTAAGGGTAAGAGTATCTGATAAGGCAAGTGTGACATCACAACAAATCTGGTTTCATATACCATAAAGAAAGTCAGCATGGGTTGAAAATTAAATAGCTTAGGATTTAAATAGGATTTTGGAATATATTTTAATGAACAAAGTTAAAAGCAGAAGTTGTGTAAGGTAAGCAGTGATTTATATTTATGATAGTAATATAGGATGAAATATAAGTTAAAAACAACTAGTAATGTGCAGTAATTTACCATTATATAGAGGGGAGGGGGATGAGTAGAGGCAGGTACTTCAAAGTACCTTCCCGGGACAAACCTTAGCATGTACATCCATCCCTGAAAGTTTCATTTTCCTAACCCAACTCCTTTCCAAGATAGCCAAAAGTAACTAAAGTAGAATTTTACCAAATGATTTATTTCCGCTCATTTCTCAGCTAAGTAGCAGTAATTTTCACAATAAATCGCTGTAGCCGAATAGTGCTTTATATCTATATTTTTTTGTGACTATAACGAAAAAAAGTAATAAACTCTTACGCTCACGGTAACAAAAACTAGAAAATTTCTAACTACCAAATTGAAGCCTTAATATTTTGAAATCGTAGCTACTTTTTAACTCAAATCCTGCCAACATCTACTTATGTCAAACTCTGGACTGGCCATAAGGACATAACATATATTCGCTTCTGACAGGTATTAAATAAAAAAAAACAGGTTTTTTTAACTGAAAGTAAGGAACGACGTTAAAACTTAAAACGAACAAAATTATTCCGTATATGAAGGGGGCTGTCCCCTCCTCAACGCCTCGCTCTTTACGCTAAAGTTTGACTTTCTCACAGGTCTATTTTTTAACAATAAAAAAACTTTAGCGTAAAGAGCGAGGCGTTGAGGAGGGGACAGCCCCCTTCATATACGGAATAATTTTTGTTCGTTTTAAGTTTTAATGTCGCTCCTTACTTTCAGTTTAAAAAACCTGTTTTTTTTATTTAATACCTGTCAGAAGCGAATATATGTTATGTTTCGCAAAAGTCAACACCTAAAGCTGCTAAGAGTGGCAGTTTTAGCCCTTGCTAAAACTAAGATGTATTCAAACTCATGTGAGTAAAATGTAAAAAACAGAACCTGAGACTTGCAATAGCTCATCATTTGTATAGTAGGACTGTAAAAATGTACTTTAAACATACATATTTACACATACAGTGTTTAACTCTTCTAATTTCCACGAACTGACGTATATGAGTCAGCAAGTTAAAAGCCTTAATATTGAAGTATACAAACAAACTGGAATGTTGAAGGTAATATGACACGCTTTATATCATTATAATTATAACTGTTTGATTTAGTTAATATCGTTTAGCCAGTTTTTTTTTTGTCTTGGACAGAATTGCTAGTTTACTCGGTATTTGATTTTTTACAAAATCTTACCATAAATAACAATGCTAAAATACAGGTGCATGAAGATGTAATAACTATTGAGAAAGCAATTCTAGTTCTCTAAATTGTCTTCGTAACATGGAATTTATAAAACCTTTTTAACAATTACCAAACTAACATTTTTGGTTTTCCCTTGTTGTTTTCTAAATTTTTTATACTCTCTTAACTTCTGGGTTAGCATAAGTGCTCATAGCCTGGGCTAAACTACACGTTGAATCCCAATTTTGGTTATCTTTGTAAATCATGTGTTTTTTAACTAAATAAAACATGATCACCCAAATAAGACACTTTAAATCAACAACTATATCAACTGAGGTGGTATGCCTACAAATCTTCGATAAGAAAACATAATAGAAAAAACCTCAGACCAAAAAGTCAGCCTGAACAACCCTTAAATTTCTCAATTATCTTTACAGCCCATAAGTTCATGCGCATACAATTTTCCAAAATGTGAATATATTTACTAAAAAGAGGTCTACAAAAAGTATGGGTGGAGCTGATTCTTGTTTTTGTGAAGCGAATTTTAAGGACTTTGAAGTAAATTTCGGTAATTCTAGGTAGTCTATGCTATTATATCCAGTGGTTATGTCCAGTGAAGTTTAGGAGTTTCAAGTAGTCTATGCCATTATTTCCAGTGATTGTGTTTAACTGACGTCTTCTATAAATAAAATCACGAAAATAACAGCAAATAGACTACGTTCAGGTGGGGGCTGTTCAGGTGGGTGGCATCTGAAATAGAAACAAAGAAAATAAAAATTTATATAAATGCTATATAAATTCACCAAGTTCAACGATTTTCAACAGAGATGTGAGACGAAAGCCGGAGAGAGTCAAGGGACATAAATATTCGGTTTCATGTTGTGGTACCCATGGTAAAATTCAAGGCTTAAAAATATCGGCAATACCTAGAGTTTCTTCTTTTAATAGTGGGAGCTCCAGCGCATTAATAACTTGATAATTTTCTGGGTGTTCTAGTAATTACCTGTTTTTTGCAATTACCTGTTTTTTGTTTCTTACACAATATAATGTCTTAATACTGTGCCTGTTCAAAGATATTTGATTATTATGTACTTATTATTATTATTATGTATATATATGAAATCAGCTTGAAACTTTGTTTTTTATTTTCTAATTCCTTTGAATTAGGGAAATCAAGAGATAGACATCGAATAGTTTAGAGTCATAAATGAAAGTTTTAGTTTTTTGGGCAGTGCTTGGTGGACAAAAATAACTTAGTAACTTAGGTAAGCTCATTGAAGTATAGATAATATGGCAATTTACAAAAAAAAGCTATTTCTAAAAATTTCCGACATAAACAATTTTTTAGTTAAAAAATACTGAACTGAACTTGAACAATTTTCAAGTTATTTTTTTCCATTTCTGAAAAAGCCATTTAGCTTATAAGAAAAGAAATAGGTGTTTTTCTAACAAACAACTTTCTACTAAGCTTCAAATTTTTAATTTTCTTTTGTAATGTTTTTGAATTGTTGTTATCCATTGTTAAAATATAAACAAATATTTTTGAAATTACCAGTGAATGGCTCTTTACTAAGCAATTTAATATCTTTCAATACTGTGTCTTGCAATCCTTTGTCAAAATATATGGAAGCATTTTTTCAATCACAAATCTTTTCCTCTTTATACACTTTACTGTATTTTCATACTAATTGTTTTAGAAAAATATTATTTTTGAAGCTATTCCAATTTCTAACAATAACATGTAAGACTATACTTCAAACTTTTTTTTAGGTTTTTGAATTTTTGTAATCCCTTGTTAAAATAAACAAATATTTTTGCAATTATCAGTTTTTTGCTTTTTACGCAATTTAATGTCTTTTCATACTGATTTCTATTCAAAGATATTTGATAATACTGCAATTCATATACGGAATAATTTCTGTTCGTTTTAAGTTTTAATGTCGCTCCTTTCAGTTTAAAAAACTTTTTTTTTTTATTTAATTACGTATATTAGAGAGTTCGCTCCCTAGTCAATACCTCTTTCTTTACGCTAAAATTCGAATTTTATTCGAATCACAAATCCCTGAATCACAAAGGCCGATGTAAAGGCTTCCGTATTTAAATTGTGTTAACAGATTAACCTAGCTGTCAACATGTGTTGACTCATAAATTCAATGTATTTTATCCGAAAATTAAGGTAATTTCCAGGAACTTATTTATAACAGGTAGTAGCTATTACATCCACGAACATTTCCTTAAAAGTGTTATCGATAATTCACCGGTTAATTAGAATAGATAGCTCTTTTGAATGTACTAACAAATTTAGCGTAAAGAGCGAGGTATTGACTAGGGGGTGAACTCTCTCATATACGTAAATGCCCCCAGGGCATAACTTACAACCCTTGCACCGAGGGCTCTGAAGGGGTTGTCATTCTAAAAGACCTAATTTCCAGAACGTTCAACTACGTTGAACAAAATGGATATCTCAAAATTTTGATTGGATGTGTTTTGGAAAATGGTGGCCGTGAGAAGAGCGTTAGACGCTATCCAATCACTTTCAACTATTAAAAAAGGTAGTAACCTTTTCAATTTCCAATTGAATGAGCCCGTTCGAAGTTTCTACGACAACGCTTTCAATAAAAACTTTATATGCCCCCGTGCATAACTTACACTCCTGGCCATGAAGGCGGTGGGGAGAGGGGTTGTCACCCTTTAAGACCTAAGTTCGAAAACGTTCAACTACGCTAAACAAACGGGATAAATAAAAATTTTGATTGGATGTGTTGAGGGAAAAGGTGGGCGGGCAAGGGGGGTTAGTTGCCCTCACATCACTTTCGACTATTAAAAAGGGTACTATCCCTTTGAATTTCAAATCCAATGAGCTCGTTTTCAATTTTCTACGGCAAATGTTTCAAAAAAAACCTTATATGCCTCCAGGGCATAACTTACAATCATTGACCTGAGGGTTATGGGTGAGCGTCCTCCTCAAAAATATCTTGTCTATCTGGAAATCAACTAAGCTGAACAAAAAGTCTATATCAAAGTGTTGATTGGATGTGTTGGGGAGGGGTTATCATCCTTAAAGACCTAATTTCCAAAACTTAAAACTGCGTTGAATAAAATCGCTATCTAAAAATTTTTATTGGATGTTTTGCGGGAATGATCGGTGTGGGAGGGGCTAGTTGCCCTCCAATCACTTTCAACTATTAAAAAGGGCACTAGCCCTTTGAATTTCCAATCGAATGAGCTTTTTTTGAAGTTTCTATGACAACGCCTTCTTTAAAAACCTCATATGCCCACAGGGCATAACTTAAAACTCTTGCCCTGAGGGCTGTGGGGGAATGTCCTCCTCAAAAACATATTTTCTATCTGGAAATCAACTACGCTGAACAAAATGGCTATCTCAAAATTTTGATTGGATTTGTTTGGAGAAATGATGGGCGTGGGGGGGACTAGTTGCCTTCCAATCACTTTCGACTATTAAAAAGGAAAAGTCCTTCGAATTTCCAATCGAATGAGCCTGTTTTGAAGTTTCTACGACAACATCTTCTATAAAAACCTTATATGCCCCCAGGGCATAACTTAAAACCCTTGTCCTGAGGGTTGTGGGGGAGTGTCCTCCTCAAAAACATATTTTCTATCTGGAAATCAACTACGCTGAACAAAATGGTTATCTCAAAATTTTGATTGGATGTGTTTGGGGCAATAATGGTCATGGGGGAGGGGGGCTAGCTGCCCTCCAATCACTTTCGACTATTAAAAAGGGCACTAGAACTCTCAATTTCCAATCTAATGAGCCGTTTTTGAAGTTTCTACGACGACCCTTTCCATATGAAGTGCCCAGCTCTAAAGGAAAAAATAATAAATAGTACATTGTGCCAACATCGTTCTTATATGCCCTCAGGGCATAATTTAAAACCCTTGCCCCAAGGGTTGTGGGGGAGTGTCCTCCTCAAAAATATATTTTCTATCTGGAAATCAACTACGCTGAACAAAATGGCTATCTCAAAACTTTGGCTGGATGTGTTTGGGGAAATATGGGAGTGGGGGGGGGTTTGCTCTCCAAACACTTTCGACTATTATAAAGGGTACTAGTCCTTCGAATTTCCAATCGAATGAGCCTATTTTGAAGTCTCTACGACAACGCCTTCTATAAAAACCTTATATGCCCCCAGGGCATAACTTAAAACCTTTGCCCTGCGGGTTGTTGGGGAGTGTCCTCCTCAAAAAAATATTTTCTATCAGGAAATCAACTACGCTGATCAAAATGATTATCTCAAAATTTTGATTGGATGAGTTTGGGGGAATGATGGGCTATGGGAGGGGGCTAGTTGCCCTCCAATGCTTTTCGACTATTAAAAAAGGCACTAGAACTCTCAATTTCCAATCGAATGAGCCCTTTTCAAAGTTTCTACGACAACTTCTTCGGTACGAAGTGCCCGACTGAAGAATAAGAAGAAAAAAAACACATTGTTCCCACATCGTTCTTTACTTAGGCAGCGCTAGCGCCCTGCCTATGATACAATGGGATAGACCTATTTTTACGTCTTTCGTAATCTATTGGCTAAATATTTACTGAACCTCCCGGCGAGAACTATGCAATGGTATTATATAATTATTAGTTTTATCGTTTTTCTCATTTTTTTCTTCTTCTTTACTGATTTAGTTCATTCATTCTCAGCCTTATGGTTTAATTATATTGATTTTTCGTTAAATTGTTTAACGCCAATAAATGGATGTTCTTTGCTTTGTGCGAGTGACTTCTTTAGTCAGTTAAATGAGCTCGTTGTATTAGTACGTGGCTCAATTTCTCGTCTTTCGTGACTTGTTATTTCAAAATTTACACTTAGCCTCCTGGCGACAACTATTATTTGGTATTATAGCTCGATTTAATTATTATTTTATTGTTTTTCTCTTTTTTTCTTCTTCATAGTTCATTTAATTCATTAATTCTAAGCCAATTAATTCTAAGCCAATTAATTCAATACAATTTAATTGTATTGAATTTGGTTATATTGTTCAACACTAATAAATGAACGTTCTTGCTGTTCTTTGTGCAAGCGTTATTCTGTCACTTGCAGTTATTCTGTCAGTTCTGCTGTTATTTTGTGTTATTGCTGTTATTTTGTCAGATAACGAACTCGTTGGGTTAGTATGCGGTTCTATTTTACGTCTTTCGTAACCTATTTGGCAAAATTTACAATGAGCCTCCCGGCAACGACCATTGTATGGTATTATAGCTCCATTAAATTGGTAGTTTTATTTGGCTTTTTTCTATTTATTCTTCATCTTCTTCGTTCGTTTAAGTCATTCCTTCTGAGCCCTACCATTTAATTTTATTAAATTTTGTTGAATTGTTAAACAGTAATAAATGAATTAAGTAAAAGTTTTCGTGGTTCTTTGGGCGAGCGACTCCCCCCCTCCCCACTCAATGATGAGATGGCTTTGGTATTATGAGAATTTAGTTTACATGTTTCACTGTCGAATCCCAACAAAAAATTTGTGTATTATATGTCTTCTGTTTATCAAATTTTGTTGTTTGTGAATTGTGTCTCTTTTTTGTACTATACGGTCTTCTAATGATAATAAAAAAAATGTATTGAATTGCATAGCATAAACACTATTTGATTAATGATTTTGTGATTTTGAATAGTTATTTTGTGATAGTAACGGTTAACCATATATAGACTTTGCCCAATAGTTTTTCCCTACTTACAGGACAGCTGGAATCTCTGTTATCTACGTTTGTTGTCTGTTGTCATTTCCTGAAGTGATTTGAAAAACGGTCAGAAATTATATAAAAAAAACAAATTTTTTCAACAGAAAGTAAGGAGCAACATTAAAACTGAAAACGAAAAGAAATTATCCTGTTTATAAGGGGACTGCCCTTGTTATATCTTTTCTGTTTATCTATTTTTGTTGTTTGCAATTCTATCTAGACCCCAGCGACACGCCGATAAGAGAAAGCCAGCATATATATATATATATATATATATATATATATATATATATATATATATATATTTATATATATATATATATATATATATATATATATATATTATATATATATATATATATATTTATATATATATATATATATATATTTATATATATATATATATATATATATATATATATATATATATATATATATATATATATATATATATATATATATATATATATATATATATATATATATATATATATATATATATATATATATATATATATATATATATATATATATATATATATATATATATATATATACGGACCAAACGATGAATCTGGTTGAGAAAAAGCAAGCAATGGGTTGCCCAA
>NW_028298031.1:0-7909 GCF_049724085.1 Artemia sp. Qi Xiang Cuo
TGCGAAAGAAATTCAAAATGAACTTTGAAAAATTAAGAGAATGTAACTGTGACAAGGTAAAGCACAACAAAACACTACTGAAATATTCCAACTCTTGCATTTCGATGAAAGAAATTCAAAATGAACTATGAAAATCAACAGAATGTAACTGTGACAAGGTAATGCACAACAAAACACTACTGAAATATTCCAACTCTTGCATTTTATGACATAAATTCAAAATGAACTTCGAAAAATCAAGAGAATGTAACTGTGACAAGGTAAAGCACGACCAGTCACTACTGAAATATTCCCACTCTTACTTTTCAAGAATGAAATTAAAGATAAACTTGTAAAAATCTTGATAACGTATCTGTGATAATGTAAACCACGACGTTACATTACTGAAATATTACAAATCTTCCATTTCAAGAAAGAAATTCAAAGTGAACTTTGAAAAAGTAAGAGACTGTAACTGTGACAAGGTAAAGCACAAAAAAACACTACTGAAATATTCCAACTCTTGCATTTCGATGAAAGAAATTCAAAATTAACTATGAAAATCAACATAATGTAACTGTGACAAGGTAAAGCACAACAAACTACTGAAATATCCCAACTCTTGCATTTCAGGAAGGAAATTCAAAATGAACTTAGAAAAATCAAGAGAATTTAACTGTGACAAGGTAAAGCAAAACAATTAACTACTGAAATATTCCAACTCTTGCATTTAAATGAAATAAATACAAAATTAACTTTGAAAAATAATGAGAATGTAGCTGTGACAAGATAAACCACGACAAGACGCTACTGAAATATTCCAATTCTTGCATTTTGCGAAAGAAATTCAAAATGAACATTGAAAAATTAAGGGAATGTAACTGTGACAAGGTAAGGCACAACAAAACACTACTGAAATATTCCAACTCTTGCATTTCAATGAAAGAAATTCAAAATGAACTATGAAAATCAACAGAATGTAACTGTGACAAGGTAATGCACAACAAATCACTACTGAAATATTCCAACTCTTGCATTTTACGACAGAAATTCAAAATGAACTTTGAAAAATCAAGAGAATGTAACTGTGACAAGGTAAAGCACAACCAGTCACTACTGAAATATTCCAACTCTTGCATTTCACGACAGAAATTCAAAATGAACTTTGAAAAATAATGAGAGTGCATCTGTGACAAGGTCAACTACGACAATACATTACTGAAATATTTACATTCTTTCATTTCGCGAAAGAAATTCATAATCAACTTTGAAAAATTAAGAGAATGTAACTGTGACAAGGTAAAGCAAAACAAGACACTACTGAAATATTCCAACTCCTGCATTTCAAGTAGATAAATTCAAATGGAAATATTAAAATCAACAGAATGTAACTGTGACAAGGTAAAGCACAACAAACACTACTGAAATATTCCAACTCTTGCATTTCACGACAGAAATTCAAAATGAACTTCGAAAAATCAAGAGAATGTCACTGTGACAAGGTAAAGCACAACAAGTCACTACTGAAACATTCCAACTCTTGCATTTCAACGAAAGAAATCCAAAGTGAACTTTGAAAAATCATGAGAATGTAGCTGTGACAAGGTAAACCACGACAAGACACTACTGAAATATTCCAATTCTTGCATTTTGCGAAAGAAATTCAAAATGAACTTTGAAAAATTAAGAGAATGTAACTGTGACAAGGTAAAGCACAACAAAACACTACTGAAATATTCCATCTCTTGCATTTCAATGAAAGAAATTCAAAATTAACTATGAAAATCAATAGAATGTAACTGTGACAAGGTAATGCACAACAAATCACTACTGAAATATTCCAACTCTTGCATTTTATGATAGAAATTCAAAATGAACTTCGAAAAATCAAGAGAATGTAACTGTGACAAGGTAAAGCACGACCAGTCACTACTGAAATATTCCAACTCTTGCATTTCACGACAGAAATTCAAAATGAACTTTGAAAAATCATGAGAATGTAGCTGTGACAAGGTCAACCACGACAAGACACTACTGAAATATTCCAACTCTTGCATTTCAATGAAAGAAATTCAAAATGAACTATGAAAATCAACAGAATGTAACTGTGACAAGGTAAAGCACAACAAAACACTACTGAAATATTCCAACTCTTGCACTTCACGACATAAATTCAAAATGAACTTTGAAAAATCATGAGAATGTAGCTGTGACAAGGTAAACCACGACAACACACTACTGAAATATTCCAATTCTTTCATTTCACGAAAGAAATTCAAAATGAACTTTGAAAAATTAAGAGAATGTAACTGTGACAAGGTAAAGCACAACAAAACACGACTGAAATATTCCAACTCTAGCATTTCAATGAAAGAAATTCAAAATTAACTATGAAAATCAACAGAATGTAACTGTGACAAGGTAAAGCACAACAAAACTCTACTGAAATATTCCAACTCTTGCATTTCACGACAGAAATTCAAAATGGACTTTGAAAAATCAAGAGAATGTAACTCTGACAAGGTAAAGCATAACAAGTCACTACTGAAATATTCAAACTCTTGCATTTCAACGAAAGAAATTCAAAATGAACTTTGAAAAATAATGAGAATGTAGCTGTGACAAGGAAAACCCCGACAAGAGACTACTGAAATATTCCAATTCTTGCATTTCACGACAGAAATTTAAAATGAACTTTGAAGAATCAACAGAATGTAAATGTCACAAGGTAAAGCACAACAAAACACTACTTAAATTTTCGCACTCTTGCATTTCAATGAAAAAAATTCAAAATGAACTATGAAAATCAATAGAATATAACTGTGACAAGGTAAAGCACAACAACACACTACTGAAATATTCCAACTCTTGCATTTCACGACAGAAATTAAAAATTAAATTATAAAAATCAAGAGAATGTAGCTGTGACAAGGTAAACCACGACATGACAATACTCAAATATTCCAATTCTTGCATTTAACTAAAGAAATTCAAAATGAACTTTGAAAAATTTAGAGAATGTAACTGTGACAAGGTAAAGCACAACAAAACACGACTGAAATATTCCAACTCTTGCATTTCAATTAAAAAAATTCAAAATGAACTATGAAAATCCACAGAATGTAACTGTGACAAGGTAAAGCACAACAAAACACTACTGAAATATTCCAACTCTTGCACTTGACTGAAGAAAATAAAAATTAACTTATAAAAATAAACAGAATGTAAATGTGACAAGTGAAAGAACAACAAGACACTACTGAAATATTCAAACTCTTGCATTTCAACGAAAAAAATCCAAAATGAACTTTGAAAAATCATGAGAATGTAGCTGTGACAAGGTAAACCCCGACAAGACACTACTGAAATGTTCCAATTCTTGCATTTCACGAAAGAAATTCAAAATGAACTTTGAAAAATTAAGAGAATGTAACTGTGACAAGGTAAAGCACCACAAAACACTACTGAAATATTCCAACTCTTGCATTTCAATGAAAGAAATTCAAAATGAACTATGAAAATCAACAGAATGTAACTGTGACAAGGTAAAGCACAACAAAACACTACTTAAATATTCCAACTCTTGCATTTCAATGAAAGAAATTCAAAATGAACTATGAAAATCAACTGAATGTAACTGTGACAAGGTAAAACACGACAAAACACTACTCCAAAATTGACTCCCCCTCCCCTGCCCTGAGAAATGAAGGAAGGCAGGGCCTCTGAGCCTTGCCCTTGAGGCAGATCACGCTTTATTTTCGATTCTGAGCATTTTTTTTTTTCCCCCCAAAATTGACCCCCCCTCCCCTGCCCTCAGAAATGGGGGAACGAAGGGCCTCTGAGCCTTCCCCTTGAGTCAGATCCCATTTATTTTCGATTCTGAGTATTTTGATTTTCCCTCCAAAATTGACCCCCCCCCCTCCCCTGCCCTCAGAAATGGGGGAACGAAGGGCCTCTGAGCCTTCCCCTTGAGGCAGATCCCATTTATTTTCGATTCTGAGTATTTTTTATTTTCCCTCCAAATTTGAACCCCCCCCCCCCTACCCTCAGAAATGGGGGAACGAAGGGCCTCTGAGCCTTCCCCTTGAGGCAGATCCCATTTATTTTAAAATCCAGTGTACTATGATCGATATGTTAAAACATAATGAAAATTAAATTCCAATGCATGAACATTTTATACGGGGTTTCAAGGACGAATAAAAAACGGATGTTGAGTTACATAATTTCGTGCATGCCTCCAAAACATGCTTGACTACTTTATATTTTACCAGTTTTTTAAGAATGTACACGTGAAGTCATGACGTACATTCATTTTGCAATTGACAACAATAACAGAAAAAAAAACCTGTTTGATCACATTATATTATTACGACCATACTCTCAAAACATGTATGACCACATTATACCGTGCCAAGTTTAAAAAACCTTGTCTTTAGTTTCATAACATGCATTATAGTGTGCCAACTTTTAAAATATTCACGCGTAAGTTTAATGACACAACCATAGGTTTTTCTTGCGCAATTCCAATGTATATTTTCATGTAGGTTTTCAATCTATTACACTTTTGACCATATTCTTGTAGGATTGAATGTAGGGTTGAAACCTTATAATAGGTTACTACTTACATAGGAGCTTGAAACCTCTACACTATGGTTCTCTGGTATGCTGAATCTGATGAATGGATTTTCATTCAGATCACTTGATGTTTTGAGGGTGTTTCCCCCCTTTTTTAAATATTGAGTAAATTTTCTCAGGCTCACAACTTCTGATGGGTCAGCATCAAAATTCGATTCTTTTTATGTATCTTTTGTTATCAAGACTATGTTTCTTAAAATTTTGGTTACTATTGAACTGCATCGCTCCTTTCTTACAGTTCATTACCATGGACTGTTTGAGCAACAGTGATTTTAGGGCAATTAAATTCCCTCTCGTGCCTTTTAGCTACCTCCACCCCTGGGAATTTGAAGGTATTGGATCCAAATTTTTAGACAGTGATTAGGTTGGAAAACATTGAGTAACCTAATATGTCTACTCCGGGGCCAACATAACCTCTAGGGCTGCAGGGGCAAAACCTTCAAATTATGTAAATTAGTGTTTGACCTCAAATTGATTAGTATTTTGGCCACAGTAAGCTCCTAGGTGCGGTAGGTCTAGTTTTCCACAGGTTATCAAAAGTATAATCTTGAAACAACAAATGCACCTAAGTAAATCAAAATACGCTATGTACACCTGAGTTTTCAAATTATTAGCAATGTCTCTGGAACGGCTCAAAGGATCAAGTTGAAACTTTCAGGCAGTGTTTGGAGGGAGGGGTAAAGTGAATCTCAGGCTTTGACTTTAGGAGGGAGACACGTAGATTTTAGTGCATTTGCTTATTTATATGTCTTGTTGGTCAAAACGAGGCTTCGCCCCTCCCTTCTTTAGGTTTGCGACTCATTTCAAGAGTTTTTTATAGAACAAAAATAACTGTTTCCACCACAGATAAGACTATATCTATAGGTTTCCCAATAAAGTTGATATCTAACCACAGTGGTTGCGCAATTAAAAGCCGCAAAGTTGTTCTAAGTGTATAGGTACGGACAAACTCTTCAATGTTTTTTTTTTTTTTTTTATTCAGATAAAATCTCACCGTTGCACAGAAAGTATGTTAGTAACAAGGTAATATTTTTCTTTTTTTGTTTTTATTTATACCTTGGCGGTAAGGACCATACTATCGAAAAATAAAAAAATACTTGTTAGCAAATGAGGGGAAAATTAAAAATAAAATATATAAGAAATTAAATACATAAGAAGTATAATGAAAAATTTAAATATAATTAATATATTTAAATATTTTAATATTTAATTTTAAATTTAAATTATGTTGAAAAATATTTAAATATTCATTAAAATTTATAAAAATTAAATATTTATATATGGAGTATAAACAAAAGTACAAAATACGTATTACTAAACTAGTACCAATCATAGGCAGCGCAATAGTGTTGCCAAAATAAAGAGCAATATTGCTCAATATGTTTTTTTTTCACCAGGGTGTTCGTGAATCCATAAAGATTGCAGAAATTGATTATGGTTATTTATTTATTATATAAATAAATATGAATATAATATATATATATATATATATATATATATATATAATATATATATATATATATATATATATATATATATATATATATATATATATATATATATATATATATATATATATATATATATATATATATATATATATATATATATGATTTATTATAAAACGTCGCCTAGCCACCATAACTTTTCTTTTATTGTAGCCCTAGAGAGTAGGATAAAAAGAAAATCGTATAGATTATTGTTTGATATACAGCTAATTTACACATGAAATTTCACCAGAAAAGGAAAAATGATAACACAACATACTTCCAGGAGTCTTGGATCGTCAAGATATTGACTTCTTCTAAATGAGTAAAGGGGGCAGAGTTGCCAACTTTTTGGTCAATGAATATGTCCCTTGAGCATCCAAAAATGAGCCTTTTCAGCCAAATTATGTCCATATTTTGTCTATAATATGTCCATAATATGTCCATCTTGAAATTTCCGAAACTAGTTTTTTTACTACTTGTAAACCTCTTTAAAAGTGGTCAATAACATCGAATATAATGGAAATGAAAAAGATTCATTTAATACATCCATACATAATGAACTAGTTCGAAAGCACAAAAGTCATAAAAACATGTAAACAGTAAAAATATAATTGTGGGAGCTTAAGGCTCATCTTCCTACGAAATGAGATACATAGAAAAGTACTTTCTTTATACACCTAATATATTTGAAACCTTTATGCTTCATAACTGTAAAACATTAATCTTTTTTCAAAATTACAACTAGATAAATACAATCACTCCTGGAAAAAAAAATGATAATAAAACACAAAAAACGTTTCCGTTCAGGGGGAAAATACAGAAATTCCCAGCAGTCCGTTCACATTTCTGATATTAGATACATTTCCGAGTATAGTGGAGTATGATGGACATGTTTGGGGAAATGACGGGCGGGGGAGGGGGTTGTTCGCCCTCCAATCACTTATGATGCTTAGAAAGGGCATTACAGCTTTCAGTTTACAATCGAGCCGCTTTCGAAGTTTCAACGACAACCCTTTCTACACGAGGTGCTTTGGTCAAAAGTAAAAAATAGATTTTAACCATATCACTCTTTCATTCATTAAATGAAATAATAAGCTTTTCTGCTTAAAGTAAAGAGCAACATTAAAACTTAAAACAAAAAGAAATTATTCCTTATATTAAAAGAGCTGCCCCTTCCTCAATATCCTCTCTTCACGCTAAAATCTTTATAAGAACTTTTAAAAAAGGTTTTGATTCACTTACAAGGCACTTGTGTTTCAAGAATCATTCTTAAAAAATTACGCAAAAGGTCGAACATTATCGTAGAGAGGGGTATTGAGGTAGGAGTAGTCCATGTCATATACGGAATAATTTCTGTTCATTTTAAGTTTTAATGTCACTCTTTACTTTCGGTTGAAAAGACTTGCTTTTTTTTATTTTTTTCTGATCATTTTTCAGATAATCGCAAAAAATCCACCCCTCTGTGGAAAATTTCCCGAAGAGAAATTTCACTATATAAAGTCCTCCCCTGTAAAATTCTTTCGCTGTGAAATTACCCCGGATAACTCCATCCCTGCTGCAAACTCTTCCCCGAAAATTTTTTGCTTAAAATTCTGGCTTAAAACTCCTTACCACGATTTTATTTGAAGAAAGACTTGTTTTCATTTAGTTTCTGATCCTTTTTAAGGTCATTGGGGAATATCCCTGTGTGGAAAATACCCCTCCCCTTCCCTTGGAAAGTTTCTCCCCCAGAAATTTCCCATGGAAAATTTTTCCTGGTGATGAATCCTCTATGGAAAATTTCTCCCATGGAAAACGCCGCCCAT
>NW_028298032.1:0-7908 GCF_049724085.1 Artemia sp. Qi Xiang Cuo
CCCCGTTTTTGCAATACAAAGAACGGGGTTAAGACACCACAAATCCTCCGAAAAATGTTTTCACAACGATCCAATTCTAAAAGCGTCCTTTAATTTTATTGGTTTAAACCCACGGCCGCGGCATGTTTTTGGAAGCCAATCATATTGTTTCTTATTTCTGGAGAGACACATACCCCTGTTTTCTCACAAACTGTTTGGTTTAACCCCCCCCCCCCCCATGCGTTGAATTTTAAGACAGTAACTAGAACGATAAGTGAAATTCCTTCTGATTGGATCTTTCATATGAAATTTTAGGACAGTAAAAAGAACAGATTGAGTTGCAATGTTTTTCACAAGTAGTCTCTCTTGTTTTTCTGCCGAAGTCTTAAACACCTTAGAAAGTCTGAAGGAAAAGGAATTGAATGTTGCTGACGATGGTTGGAATAAATTTCAACAGTTAGCTTATAAATGAAAAAAAAAGAAACATTGCATAGCACAAAAAATGCATAATTACTGGGTTACGCAATTTGAAAATGAAATAACACAAAATAACGTAACTTAGAATTAATTGAAAATCATCACTATAATTGTAGGATTTATATTAAGGAACAAATTCTCAAGTTGATTAGGTTTTTTATATTTAATTTCCATTTATAAAACGGCACGATTTTTCTTATATTTTTGTTTTACGCACTTATTATATTTCTCAACTGGATAATAATAACCAGGGTTTGCAATTGAGCCTTTTAGTAACCAGATTGATTAGCCCCATAAAAGAAAAACAAAGGAGAAAAATGACAAAGAAAGCTTATGACTGGTTATATTTATATTTACACCAACAATTTTGTGGAAATCAGATTTTTTTTCACTCGTGTGTTAAAAAAGAATAGATCCTCCAGAGACATTGCTGGCACCAAGGGGTCGAATTGACGTTTATTGAGGTTGTAAACACTTGTGTGTTAGACAGGGTTGCCACCCCTAGTGATTTATCACTATTTCTAGTGATTGTTTATATTGCTTAAACAAAAAGTAATCACTAAATTTACACAAATCACTAGATTATTGAAGGAAATCACTAAATCCTCCATAAAATCACTAAAATCTAGTGATTTTTCACCGGACGGCAACCCTGGTGTTAGAGCCCGAAAGTTGTGCTTATACCACAGTATATATAATTAGCAGTATGATATTTCCCTTTCTCACCCATTATAAAAACCCGGACCGAGGTGCAAGTGCTCCAGAGAACGTATAAACATAAGCGACATTAGATCTTTTCACGGGTAGACAAGTCAGATCTCTCTTGAACGCGAAACTTGGCTTAAACGTTGGAATACTAATTTTGAAGAAACTAATTTTAAATGGAACCCTTATCGCTATCTAAATTCACAATGTGCAAAGATTTTCAAACAGAGGTGTTTATTGTTTAAAGTTCAGGAAAGGTCTGCCCATTTCATTCGAAAACATTGATTGAAAACGAAACTAGTCTTATCTCTGCTCTCCGCCAAAACAGGTAACTAGACTTTTCAAGTATCACAGGAACTACAATCTGAGAAATTAAATATCACGACGTGAAAAAAAATGATAAACCATCCAGTTGCGGATCCAGAGGGGGGCGAGGGGTACCCCCCCCTTAAGTAGTGTAATTTACCTAATTAACGCAAGTTTGCATTAATTAAACTTGCTCCTAACCTAAGTTTATCTGATCAACGTATTTTGCGCCCCCCCCCCCTCTAAAAAATCCTGGATCTGCCCCTGAAACCATCACACCTATTCCACCAGTTATTAGAAGAAAAAAATCCTTATTTTCGCAAATTTCATCAACCCCCCGTCCCCTTTTTTATAAAATCCTACATAGGCCAATCAGTCGAGTCCACTGTATATAAATAATAGATTGTCATAATTTTTTATATAAATTGAGTCATACCTGTGAGATGGGACAGTTGTAAACCACTTGGCCGGCTCACCAAGTTTTTTTCTGCTTTCGCAATTACGAATAATGCACTAACCATTTCTCATTGATTGACGCAAACACTAATCCATAAGTGCACAAATAAGTGGGAGGAGCTTTTTGTTCGCACCGAGAATGAAGAGCCAGAAATCATCTGCGGTAAACTTACTGCTAATTATATAAACTATGGAAAAAGCTGTCTGATCTGAAAACTGTTGAAAGATCAAAGTCTTTTTTCATTCAATTTTTTTGATGAAACTTCTTTCCCTGCCTTGAGATTGTCTTTGCTAATTAATCCGTATTTACTTTAAAGTATTGGCAAGCAGGCTGACTAGCCCCCCCCCCCTATACAGTGCAAGTTCTGTTTGTTTAAGTTTATAAAATTTAGGTTAATTTGTGCTCGCATTAATTATAAACGTCACATTTTGTCTTTTTTTTAATAAACTTAGGTTTTACTATCTAATAACACAAGACCACTATTTACTTAACTTTTGAAGACCTCAGACTAAATTCAAAGGACATTGAACACGAAAGTACATACTGTTTGGGAGACGTATGTAACCATCTATCAAGTACATCCATTTGATAAGCTGAGGATATTTTCTAGATAACAGACTCGATATGTTCATTAGATTGAGGCTTCATTTCATTCTGGTGTATTGCTGGTTACATTTATCAAGACTAATTTTCGTTTTGCTACTTTTCACCCAATTTAGAAACCCAAAATGGTTAATCAGTGTTTTTGTCGTCATAATCTGAATTCTGCAATATCCCTACTAAGTATCTTCGATTAATTTAGCCTATCCCTTGGTATTTTCGTCTTATTTTAAAATGTATTTATTATACGTTAGTCTGTATTTTCGAATCTTGAACTTTGTTTTTCTCCAAATTTGAGCTGTTAAGTGCAGGAAGGAAGTGTTGTACTTTTTGAGTGCAACATATTATGATGAATTCATTCTCTGCATTGCCATCAAATTTTAGACATTATTCAAGATTTATTAGTATGCCTAATTTCACGATTCAACGTTGGCATTGAAGTCTGGATATTTTTTAAATATAACCTTATCAATTTTGGACATGAACATGCATTGGTATGAACAAATGAAAATTTCTTTAGAAAACGAAATTTAGCTTCATTAGTGAAAATATTCATGCTCAGAATTTCTCTAAGACTTAAAGTCGCCCACATGTCAATCCTTAATAAATGTGGAAACTGGAAGATCGTGTTTTCGTTTTATTTTTGGTTAATCTATTGTTTCATCTTCAATCTCGAGTGTCCTATGTCCAATGTCCTGTTTTGTCTTGTTAACCTGTCGTAGAACCTTGGCCAAGGGAATATTTTCGGATCTACAAACTTCTGGCAAACCAATCCTCTCTGAAAGTGTGCTTGGGAATATTTCCAGAGTATTGCCAGATCATCTTAGAACGTGTTTATTTCTCTTTTGCGAAGTAGCGCGTATCCAAAGTTTTATTTTACTATAATTTGATCAAGACTAAATTTTTTTTATTGCTTTAGAAGAGTTAAGCTTATTGTTTGCTAAACCACCTCTGTTGATTAGTTTTAGGTAGTTCATGTAAATATGTGGGAACTTATTTCGAAGGGAGAGGGACAAATTTTTCAAGAGCTAAACTGGTGATTTGCATGAAAAATATTGGAAATATAAGGACAAAAAAGTTTAAACTCACCGGCTTCAAAATGTGAAGGCAAGCTCAGTGAAAGAACAAAGTTGGGCCTTGGTTGAATTTCTATAGACGAATTGGATTGTTTGTGACGATGAGCCACGATGGTAATCATCCTGCTTATAGTTGCTACATAGCAACTAGGCTTATGTAATGTTAGTTTCTTTGGATGGGATTTTGCGTTTGTGCTTCTGAACCCAATGCTATTGCTGCTAGATTTTTATTGATTTTACAATTAAACAAAACACTACTTGCAAAAACTGTGTTACTTTTTTCAGAAATCTCTGTGTTTGGCAATTCAGAGGCTTGCTTTCACTTCAATTTCCAGATTGTAAAGACATAACCTTTTTATATTTTTTTTTATTTTTTTGCAAGTGCTGACCAGAGACTGAAATTCATTAAGCCAAGAAAGTGATAAAAACAACGGGTTTCTAGTATTAAGCAAAAGATATGGTTTAGAAGTTTGGACCAAGGTTGGCAACAGTGTTTTTCTCCGTCAGTATTCATCTACTTACCAGTACTTAGTGGTGTTCATACTGTTCTGAACATTAATCTTTAACTGATGAAACCAGTCAACTTGATTTATCCCTATGAGAGCCTATCAGGAATAAAACTAGGCTTTTTAGAATC
The DNA here is from genome assembly GCF_049724085.1 of Artemia sp. Qi Xiang Cuo. Taxonomy (NCBI): domain Eukaryota; kingdom Metazoa; phylum Arthropoda; class Branchiopoda; order Anostraca; family Artemiidae; genus Artemia; species Artemia sp. Qi Xiang Cuo. Next base: position 4,238 of record NW_028298032.1, read on the forward strand.
TTAGAGTAGAGGACTAAGTTCCATTTTGCTTGATGCCCTAGGAAGTCCCATACTATTGGCTTGATGCTCTACAGCTTTTCAAAGAGAGTCAGTACTCCCTCACATGTTATACACCACATTTTCACGTGAACATTGTAAAAAGTGACCGAACCTATAAAGTGGTCAAACATGTTTTGAGAACATAATCGAAATTGTATTAGACAATCAGACTGGTTTTTACTATTGATTGAAAGTACACATGGAATTTCACAAGAATATTACAATCAGAATTATTTGATTGACATTTGCAAAAAGGGATAAGGGATTCGCGAATTGGACTGTACGAACGATCTTATTTGAATAATAGGGAAAAAACAGAGCTAGATAACATTTGGGAATTGGATCGTATGAAGATGGAGAAAAAAGGGTTAAACTGATTAGCAGTTAAGGTAACCCCGAAGGGTTGTTAACCCAGGAAATTTGTTATAAATTTGAGACAACCTCAATCTATGAAAATAGTTAATGATGATTGAATGACGTTGTGAGTTGACCTAGCTTTACCTCTCCGATGTGTTCTGTATAATACACAAGTGGTGTTTGAACAGTGTTGTCAATTTAAAATAGGGTCTAACGTTATACTATACTAAAAAGTTAATAATAAGAGATATGTAGATGGCAAGAAAAGAATTTTCATAATGAAATTCAGAACAAACCTTATGAATCCTTGAAAATAAATTATTATGGTGTATATGAGTACGAACCATCAAGGATCCTAAGCACCAACGACCCTAACCAGCAGAGACATCAACCCCCCAAAGGTCCTCTATCCCTAAACTCGAAGGGCGCCCCCCCCACCATCTCCCTCCAACTTTTTGGCCCCCCCATTTTTAGAAAAATAATGTTTGTAGTAGAACTTTTTTTTATTGAAATAAAAAGAATTTTTGGACTTCGAAATTATTCAACTTTTTTTTAAGTATCTTAAAATGACATAAAATATGCTTACGGCTCTAACAATTGTACTCTATGCTTGCTCAGAGAAACGATGCGGCTTTCCCACTGATACTTTATGGCTGGTTATCGACACTATCTAGTTTATTGCAAGTATTAAATCATTATTTTTCTATGCGATGGAACGACAAACACATAAATCGTATCTTTAGAAAAAGTGAAGATGGAGCATTTTAATAATGTGTGTTCACATAAGTATCAGAGTGATTAAATGCTTAATCAGCATCCTTTGTTAGATATCTTGGATAAATCTAAGTATCAGAGTGATTAAATTCTATATCAACATCCCTTTCTTGAATATATGGGATAAAATTGGTCAAATCCATGTATAACATTGAATAAGAGACTTTCAACATTCTGTAAATGGACTATAAACATTATTTGTCGGGTATATTGGAAAGAATTGACAAAACCGTAATATCAGTTTGATTCATTTCTAAGTGAATAATCCTTTATCGAAGAAAAGTGATAAAATTGACAAGTTCTAACCATCTAAATAATTGAATTATATATCAACAACCTTTTCTCGAATACCTGGGATAAAATTAAAAAAATCTAAGTATCAGAGGGAACAAATATTTTTATATCAACATCTATTGTCAGATAAATCGGATAAAATTGACAAAATCGAAGTATCAGAGTGAATAAATGCTTTATCAGCATTCTTTGTCGAATATATCAGATAAAAGTGACAACATCTAAGTACCAGAGTGAATAAATGCATTATCAACATCATTTTCGGATATGTCAGTTAAAATTGACATGTCGGATAATATTGACAAAATCTGAGTGTCAGAGTGAATAATTTTTTTTCTCAACATCTTTTGTCAGATACATCGAATATAATTGATAAAATCTAAGTGTTAGAGTGAATAATTTTTTATCAACATCCTCTGGCAGATACATCGGATAAAATTGACAAAATCTAAGTATCATAGAGAATAAATGCTTTATCAAAATCATTTGTCAAATATGTCAGACAAATTTTATTTATCAAGGAAATATCTGAATGTTTTTAAGATGAAGTATGAATGGATTGCCAAAAACTAAAAAATACTATCAGAATGAATAAATTCTTTATCAACATCCGTTATGAAAAAATTATATGTCATTATGAAAAAATTGTAAGTAGGTAAGTAAGTAAGTAACAAAATCTTTCTTGAATTCACCTCTTGGATACACAATACAGAAATTTGATTAAGGAAATTATGAAAAAAAATTGAACCAATTCTTTACTAACATTCATTATCGATTCAAGTCCCTTCCTAGACAGACAATACAGCAAATTCACAAAATCTAAGTATAAGAGTGATTAAATTCTATATCAACATCCATTTCTCGGATACATAGGAAAAAGTTGACAAAATCTAAGTGTTAGAGTGAATTTTTTTTATCAACATCTTTTGTCAGATACGTCGGATAAAATTGACAGAATCTAAGCGTCAGAGTGAATAAATATTTTTTATATCAACATCTATTGTCAGATACATCGAATATAATTGAAAAAATCGAAGTATCAGAGTGAATAAATGCTTTATCAGCATTCTTTGTCGAATATATCAGATAAAAGTGACAAAATCTAAGTACCAGAGTGAATAAATGCATTATCAACATCATTTTTCGGATATGTCAGTTAAAATTGATATGTCGGATAATATTGACAAAATCTAAGTGTCAGAGTGAATCATTTTTTTCTAAACATCTTTTGCCAGATAAATCGAATATAATTGACAAAATCTAAGTGTTAGAGTGAATAATTTTTTATCAACATCCTCTGTCAGATACATTGGATAAAATTGAGAAAATCTAAGTATCAGACTGAATAAATGCTTTATCAATATCATTTGTCGGATATGTCGGACAAAATTTTTTTATCAAAGAAATATCTGAATGCGTTTTAGGTTATAGTGCGAATGGCTTGTAAAAAACACAAAAATACTATCAGAATGAATAAATTCTTTATCAACATCCGTTGTTGGTTGTGTCATTATGAAAAAATTGTAAGTAGGTAAGTAAGTAAGTAACAAACTCTTTCTTGAATTCACCTCTTGGATATACAATACAGAAATTTAATTAAGGAAATTTTGAAAAAAAATTGAACCAATTCTTTATTAACATTCATTATCGATTCAAGTCGTTTCCTAGACAGACAATACAGCAAATTCACAAAAGCTAAGTATAAGAGTGATTAAATTTTATATCAACATCCTTTTCTCAGATGCATAGGATAAAGTTGACAAAATATAAGCGTTAGAGTGAATAATTTTTTTTATCAACATCTTTTGTCAGATACGTCGGATAAAATTGACAGAATTTAAGTGTCAGAGTGAACAATTTTTTTTATCAACATCCTTTGTCAGATGCATCAAATAAAACTGACAAAATCTAAATTTCAGAATGAATAAATGCTTTTACAACATCCTTCTTCGGATATGTCGGATATTATTCACAAAATCTAAGCATCAGAGTGACTAAACTCTATATCAACATCCTCCTCTCGGATACATAGGATAAAATTGACAATTTCTAAGCGTTCGAGTGAATATTTTTTTTATCAACATCCTTTGCCAGATACATCGGATAAAATTGACAAAATCTAAGTATCAGAGTGAATAAATTCATTATCAATATCCTTTGTCGGATATGTCGGATAAAATTGACAAAATCTAAGTATCAGTGCACAA
>NW_028298033.1:0-7897 GCF_049724085.1 Artemia sp. Qi Xiang Cuo
ATTGATAATTATATGAAAGGGGCTGTCCCCTCCTCAACGCCTCGCTCTTTACACTAAAGTTTTTTATTGTTTAAAAAAATAAAGTTGTGAGACAGAGTCAAACTTTAGCGCAAAGAGCGAGGCGTTGAGGAGGGGACAGCCCCTTTCATATACGGACTAATTTCTGTTCGTTTTAAGTTTTAATGTCACTCCTTACTTTCAGTTTAAAAAACTTGTTTTTTTTTATTTAATTTCTGATCGTTTTTTAGTCAATGCAAATTTTATTTGCATAAAAATTTTACTTTTCTTTTGCTAGATGGATGTCTTTACAAATTAACTTACGTAACTAACTTCTATATTCGTATATTTTTCTTCTGGCAAAAAATACAAAGTTGCAGATTTTTGCAGATATGAGCCTGAAATCTATGCAATAGGGTTTTCTGATACGCTGAATCTGACGGTGTGATTTTCATTAAAATTCTTTCACTTGTAGGGGATGTTTTCCCCCTCTTTAAAAAATCGAGTAAATTTTCTCAGGCTCGTAGCCTTTGATGAGTAATACTAAACTTAATAAAATTTATATATTTAGAATCAGCATTATAAGCTCATTCTTTTGATACATTTATTGACATTAAAATTCCGTGTTTAAAAGTTTCGATTACTAGTGAACCGTATTACTTGTTTTTTTATTGTTTTCTATTATTACGTGTATGTTATTACCGTATATGAGGGGGTTCTCCCCTTATTCAATACCACGCTCTTTACGTCAAAAATTAAGAAAAAATTTTATTCAAAAACCCCTTAATCACAAAGTCCGTTTAATTATAATAGATAGCTCTTTTGAAAGCACTAAAAAAAACTGTAGCGTAAAGAGCGAGATTTTGACTTGGGGGAGAACCCCCTCGCATACGTTATAATTTCTGTTCGTGTTAAGTTCAAATATTCCTTCTTACATTTCAGTTGAAAAAACTTGTTTTTTTATTTAATTTCTGATCGTTTTTTAAATGATGCTTGGAAATCCGGCGCCCCCTTCATAGAAATGTCCCTTACCCCAAATAAACATTCTCCACGGAAATATTCTCCAGATTAACCCCCTCTAGCCCCCCCCCCCTCCAGAAAAAATCCTTCCTGAAAATGGTTGTATACTTCCCAATAACCAATAAATAATGCTGGCAAGTCCGGCACCCCTTCATGGCAATTTCCCTTCCCCCATGAAAACTTCCTTCATGAACAGATCCTCCAACATAACCACTGACCCATCCTTCCCTCCCACTACCAGAAAAAAAACCTCCTGAAAACTTCTGTATACTTCCCAATAACCAATACTATATGTTAACATTGGGTAAAGTTCATAACTTTTAGCCCTCCCCCTGGGGACTTCGGGGGATTAAGTCATCCTAAAAGACATATTTATCATATTTTCGACCATGCTGAACAAAATGGCGATCTCTAAAATTTTGATCGGGTGACTTTGGGAAAAAATAAGGGTGGGAGGGGGCCTAGTTGCCCTCCATTTTTTTTTGGTCACTTAAAAAGGGCACTAGAACTTTTAATTTCCTTTCCAATGAGCCCTCCCACGATATTCTAGGACCACTGGGTCGATACGATCACCCCTGGCAAAAAAAAACAAACAAACAAACAAATAAACACGCATCCGTGATCTTTCTTCTGGCAAAAAATGTAAAATTCCACTTTTTTGTAGATAGGAGATTGAAACCTCTACAGTAGGGTTCTCTGATACGCTGAATATGATGGTGTGGTTTTCATTAAGGTTCTATAACTTTTAGGGGATCTATCCCCTTTTTTTTGAAAATCAGTCAATTTTTCTCAGGCGCGTAACTTTTGATGGGTAGCACTAAACTTGATGAAAGTTATATATGTGAAATCAGCATTGAAATCTCATTCTTTTGATATATCTATTGGTATCAAAAAACCCGTTTTCTAGAGTTTCGGTTACCATTGAGCCGGGTCGCTCCTTACTTACAGTTCGTTACCACGAACTGTTTGATGAACTGTTTCATTTAGATATTAAATAAAAAAAACAAGTTTTTTAAACTGAAAGTAAGGAGCGATATTAAAACTTAAAACGAACAGAAATTATTCCGTATATGAAAGGGGCTTTCCCCTCCTCAACGCCTCGCTCTTTACGCTATTATTGTTTTAAAAAATAAAGTTGTGAGACAGAGTCAAACTTTAGCGTAAAGAGCGAGGCGTTGAGGAGGGAAAGCCCTTTCATATACGGAATAATTTCTGTTCGTTTTAAGTTTTAATGTCGCTCCTTACTTTCAGTTTAAAAAACATGTTTTTTATTTAATTTTTGATCGTTTTTTAGTTAATGCAGCTTTTATTTGCATAAAAATTTTACTTTTCTTTTGCTAAATGGATGTCTTTACAAATTAACTTACCTAACTAACTTCTATATTCGTATATTTTTCTTCTGGCAAAAAATACAAAGTTGCAGATTTTTGCAGATATGAGCTTGAAACCTATGTAATAGAGTTTTCTGATACGCTGAATTCTGACGGTGTGATTTTCATTAAAATTATTTCACTTGTAGGGGATTTTTTCCACCTCTTTAAAAAATCGAGTAAATTTTCTCAGGCCTGGAGCCTTTGATGAGTAATACTAAAGTTAATAAAATTTATATATTTGGGACCAGCATTATAAACACATTCTTTTGATACATTTATTGACATCAAAATTCCATTTTTAAAAGTTTTGATTACTATTGAGCCGTATCGCTTGTTTTTTTATTGTTTTTTTATTACGTATATGTTATTACGTATATGAAGGGGTTCTCCCCTTAGTCAATACCACGCTCTTTACGTTAAAAGTTAAAAAAAATTTCGATTCACAAACCCCTGAATCACAAAGGCCGTTTAATTAGAATAGATAGCTCTTTTGAAAGCACTAAAAAAAAACTGTAGCGTAAAGAGCGAGGTATTGACTTGGGGGAGAACCCCCTTACATACGTTATAATTTCTGTTCGTTTTAAGTTCTAATATTCCTTCTTACATTTCAGTTGAAAAAACTTGTTTTTTTTTATTTAATTGTTGATCGTCTAATGATCGATTTAATTTCTAATGCTTGGAAATCCGGCGCCCCCTTCATAGAAATGTCTCTTACCCCAAAGAAACATCCTCCACGGAAATATTCTCCAGAGTAACCCCTTCCTCTAGCCCCCCCCCCCAGAAAAAATCCTTCCTGAAAATGGTTGTATACTTCCCAATAACCAATAAATAATGCTGGCAAGTCCGGCGCCCCCTTCATGGCAATTTCGCTTCCCCCATGAAAACTTCCATCATGAACAGATCCTCCAACATAACCATCGATCCACCCTTCCCTCCCACTACCAGAAAAAAAACCTCCTGAAAACTTCTGTATACTTCCCAATAACCAATACTATGTGTTAACATTGGGTAAAGTTCATAACTTTTAGCCCTCCCTCTGGCTACTTCGGGGGATTAAGTCATCCTAAAAGACATATTTATCATATTTTTGACCATGCTGAACAAAATGGTTATCTCAAAATTTTGATCGGGTGACTGGGAAAAAAATAAGCGTGGGAGGGGGCCTAGTTGCCCTCCATTTTTTTGGTCACTTAAAAAGGGAACTAGAACTTTTAATGTTCGTTCCAAAGAGCCCTCCCACGATATTATAGGATCACTGGGTCGATACGATCAACCCTGAGGGAAAAAAAACAAATAAACACGCATCCGTGATCTTTCTTATGGCAAAAATGCAAAATTCCACATTTTTGTAGATAGGAGCTTGAAACCTCTATAGTAGGGTTTTCTGATACGCTGAATATGATGGTGTGATTTTCATTAAGGTTCTATAACGTTTAGGGGGTCTTTCCCCCTTTTTTCGAAAATCAGCCAAATTTTCTCAGGCGCATAACTTTTGATGGGTAGCATTAAACTTGATGAAAGTTATATATTTGACATCAGCTTAGAAATCTAATGCTTTTGATACATCTATTGGTATCAAAAACCTGTTTTCTAGAGTTTCGGTTACCATTGAGCCGGGTCGCTCCTTACTTACAGTTCGTTACCACGAACTGTTTGATATGCAAGCCTTCTTGTTTCGTTAAGGATTTATCATTTCGAAGTTGCGGTCATATTCCTCACCCTGTCATAATGCAGGGGCGTCGATCCATGGAAACAAATGGGGGGGAGGTAAGGATTTTTAGGTACTCATCTGTTATCCAGTACACACTCGATAATTTAGATCTAAAAGATCAGACAATAACCAGTTTATGGCTGTTTGTACACGGATACAATTAGCTTCGGCTCAGTGAAAAATTTCATGGTATTTATATTCTAATAAATATTTAGCAAATATTTTGGTTGTTAGGCTATGTTATATTTTGTATACATAATATCTTTGGTAATCAGAATTTCTAGTGCCCTTTTTTAAGGGTCAAAGTGATCTAAGGACAGCTACACACACACACGCACGTTGTATTTTCCCGATTTTCATCCAATAGAAATTTCGAGAGTCATTTTATTCAAAATAATCCAAAGATCATATAACAAGGTTTTTTGGGGTCGATACAAACAACCAGAGTCTGAGAGAGAGGGTTGTATGTCATGCGCCGGGACATTTAAGTTTTTTAACGAAGGAGTGGTTGTTTAACTTTAAAGGAGGCTCATTTGGTTGAAAATTGAAAGTTCTAGGTCCCTTTTAAGAGTCAGAGTGAAGGAAGGGAGCTAGCCAGACAACCCTTCTTTTCACCAAACGCATCTTATGAAAATTGTGATATAGAGATTTTAATAGTAATGCTTTTGAGGTTGAAACAACTCCCCAGTGCCCTGGGGATAGGGTTGTAAGTTGTGCCTAATGAGCATGTAGGGTTTTATGGAATTTCGGTCGTATAAACTTCAGATGAGGATCATTTGAAATTAGAAGTTATAATGCCGTTTTAAGATTCAAAAGCGATTTGAGGGCAACCAGTCCCTCCCATCCCCCAAAAGGAAGCCCATCACTCCCCCAAAACCTCCCCTCGAGTGTGGGGATGGGAATTTTTCATCGTAATTCTAGGGTTCGGACATCGCGTCTAGAAGGAAGACAACCCCCCCCCCCTATAGCTCTCAGGGCAAGGGTTTTAAGTTATGCCCTTGGGGCATATACGATTTTTGTTAAAAGGGTGGTTGTATGTGCTTTAGAAGGGACTCATGGGATTTGTAATCAGAAGTTCTAATGCCCTTTTTAAGAGTTACAGTGACCAGAGCGCAGCTAGCCCCCCTCCCTCACACTCACACACTTCGTGTTTTCCCGAGATGCATCCAATATATCTTTTGAGACAGTCAATTTATTCAAAATAGTCCAAAGATGATATAACAAGGTTTTTGGGGTTGATGCAAACCACAAGGGGCTGGGGCGAGGATTGTAAGTTATGTCCCCGGGGCATCTAAGATTTTTATAAACGGACTGGTTGTTTAAACTTGAGAAGCGTTCCATTTGGCTGAAAGTGGAAGATCTAGTTGCCTTTAAAGAGTCAAAAATAATGAAGATCAACTAGCCCCTCACCCCCCAACTATCCCTCTTTTTACAAAACGGGTGTGATTGAAATTGTGTGATGGTTATTTTGTTTCAAATAGTCTAAGGAACATATAACACTGGCTCCAGGTTAGTAGAATGCGCCTTCTGGATTTGCTTAGACATATAGGAAATACCATGTTATTCTATAGAAGCTATAGGAAGACGTTTCTATATAAGCTTAACACCATTTCAAAGAGATTCAAAGCTCCCTCACATGGCCTTCTGGATTTGCCTAGACATATAGTAATTTCAATGTTATTCTACAGGGCATTACACCTTTTCAAAGAGATTTACGCAATTTATAGGAGACATATAGCAATTTCAATGTTATTCTACAGGGCATTACACCTTTTCAAAGAGATTTACGCAATTTAGCAGATTTCTAGTTCATGATATATATGTCTTTTTTTAGTGATAAACCTGTATTATAAAACCAGCGCGTCTTGTTTCGGTGTTAATATATTCAATTATTTTTTGTATATATTCAGGTTTCAAATTAGGTTTTTCATCAGTTTGAATAGTTCATTCAACCTATCAGTACTGGTATTTTTGCGATCATTTACATAGATATGGAAAATTCTAAGCAACTTCTGGTGAGTAAAATTTTCTCATTATTATAATAAAAAGAAATTGTCTCGTCATTAAGTAGGAAGAAATTCCTTCCTTACACTGTGTGGTTACCTCATTTCAAAAGCTTCCTTCTATTAAATATTAAATGGCCCATGCATTTTAATTGTAAAAAACATTCAAAAACGAGAGGCATGCTCATTCTCATTTTGACTCGTTGTCTGTTAAAAATTTAAATAGAATTTGTATATTATTTTCGGCAGATATTAACGGCTGCCTCCCTCCTCAATATCTTGCTCCTTACACTAAAGTTCGAATTTCGTTCAAATCACAAAGGTTGGTTAAGATATCTCTTTTGAAAATGCTAAAAAAAAATCGTTTACTCGTAAATTCAAATTTCAGGGGGGACTTAGCCCTCCTCCCCTCCAACAATACAAAACTTAAAATATAATGATTATATTCGATAGAAAACGCTAAGTATGCTTTTTTCTATTATGTAAAACAAAAACCCACCCTCCCTCAATTGTTGTGTTACGGTCATAATTCTTTAGTTTTAGTTATTTCGGTCAATTTGTGACTTTTCACGTAATCCTCTTAACAATACAGCAGGTAAAATCTTGGTTCATTGTCATGAATTGAAAACCTGTTTCTGCAATATTTGTCCTTCATCAAAGTGAAATTTTGAAATACGTATTTATTTAGCATATTCAAGTCTAGGTTGCATACTAGGACATCCAAGACTGTTCAGTACGATGAATGTATATACGTGAAGGAACATTTGAGCAGAAAAAATATTGATTTGTAAAAAAAAGTAGCAGGCGTTCTAAAAGCACTAATAGATTGAGCACTACAAGTTTCAGAACCGACTTTATAGATCAAATTATATCGCGGGAAGAGGGTTTTAAAATCCCTTTCCCTCCAAAACTCAAAATTTTCAAAAATTTTATTTTAAAAGCTTTTTTAAATATTTCTAAAGTGCTACAAACATCAGAATAAACTTTAGAGGGCTTATTATTTCATTACTAAATTTTTCTTCTTTTTTTAAGGATGTTGAGCTGGATTCTTGCCCCCCCCCTCCGAAAAGAGACCAAGATGGGGTGAAAACACATCAATGCAAACTGCAAGACCATCCATTACAAGTTCTCTGGACCAACCAGGGCCTTCTCATGACAGTGTCAACTCTGCACAGAATTCGATGAGAGAAAGCGTTATTCGCTATGCACCAGGGCCACTTTGTAACGAGCTAACTGCAACTTCTATGGTAAGCGCCATTTATCAGATATCTTTCAACTTTATAGCGCACTCACAATTTGGTTTTACAAATTCCCTTTTTAAACATGTTGCTGATAAATTTAACTTTTACATTCGACTCAGAGTAAGCGCCATTTATCAGATAGCTTTCAACTTTAAAAAAAGGGGGGGGGGATTTGTAGGAAAAGGAATCTGCTTCTAGTCTGATCTCTATTTCTTACGGACGGCTAGATTTGTAGGAAAAAGAATCAAGTTCTTTTTTTTAAATGGGGTAGTAAGACAAATATTCGGTTGACTTTTTTTTATTTTATTTTATTGCTATTAGTCAAACGTTGCGATGTTTTTTGTATGTGTGTGTGTGTGTGTGTGTGTTTGTGTGTGTGTGTGTGTGCGCCGTCTCTGTGCGTGTGTGTGTGTGTGTGTTTGTTTGTGTGTGTGTGTGTGTGTGTGTGTGTGTGAGTATGTGTGTGTGTGTGTGTGTGTGTGTGTGTGTGTGTGTGTGTGTGTGCATGCATGTGCGCATGTGTACGTGTGTTATTAACAAAATTTGCCAAAA
>NW_028298034.1:0-7885 GCF_049724085.1 Artemia sp. Qi Xiang Cuo
GTAGAGTTGACCTTTTGAATTTGCCAACGCCCCCGTACCAAACAGGTTTTTCTGGTAGGTATTCTATTCTACAGGTCATTACATCTTTGCCAAGAGATTTACGTAAATTCTAGTTCAAGGCATATACATGTCTTTTTTAGTGATAAATCAAAACCAGCATGTCATGTTTCGCTGTTATGCAATTATTTTTTGTATATATTCAGGTTTCAAATTAGGTTCTTCAACAGTTTTGAATAGTTTATTCAACTTAACACTACTGACGTTTTTTGTGAACATTTACATAGAAAATGGATAATTCTAAGCAACTTCTGGTGAGTAAAATTTTCTCATTATTATAATAAAAAGAAATTGTCTTGTCATTAAGTTAAGGAAGAAATTCTTTCCTTACACTGTGTAGTTACCTCTTTTAAAAAGCTTCCTTCATCATTAAATATTAAATGATTCCATGTATTTCAATTTTAGTAAATATTCAAAAAAAGAGAGACATGTTCGCTTTGATTTTGGTTCATTGTATATGAAAAATTAAAATAGAATGGCAGAAACAACCTCTTTGCTAATGGCTTAATCTTTTTTACTACTTAAGACAGACACTTGAACTAATGGTAATTGTGCGCTTAGAAGCCTATTGCTTAGGAGCTAAAATCTCTCCATAATTCTCTTATAGGCTGAAATATATGGTGCGATTTTTATCAAGATCAGTGGGCCTTTATAGGGATGTTTTTGAAAAAGTGCTTAGCTTTCGATCGATAATTTGGAATTAGAATAAAATCTTGATTCTTTTAATGCATTAATTGTTAAAATAGCTTCCTTTTTATCAAGATAAGAGGCTTTTTTTTAGGGAGGTTTTTTTAAAATAATTCCAGGAGTTGTATAATCTCGTCCTTAAATTTAATTCCTTTAAACTCGTACCCCCCCCCCATTTCCTCAAAAATAAAATTTCTTACCTTATAGACCTATTTAATAAATAACATTGTTAGCTTAACTTTCCTTTTTATTTGAAGGGCCTGATTATCTCATAGGGGATTGACTGAGCCATGTTAATTAAATTTTCCACTTATTTAATTTCTATTTATGTCTACATTTTATTTAAATCTGATAGTTTAAAGATAAAAAAAGGCTGTTATACCAAGGAGTTTAATAATTTCTGACTCAATTCGACCCCTAGCCTGTAGGACTATGACCCCCCCCCCTCCTTCCCCCGGAAGTCGTGACTCAAAGACTGAGAGATTATGTGTTAGGAGCTTGACTTGCGCTTTAGTCAAAGTAATACGTAAATGTCAAAGGGATTAATTCTATTACATTGCTTCGAGATCAAATGCTTTCATTTAGAAGCCTTACCGTTATCCTAAATATAGAATAAATAAAATAAAAAATTTAACCGAAAGTAAGGAGCAACTTTAAAACTTACAAGGAACACAAATTATTATGTATTTGAGGGGAGTTACCTCCTCCTGAATACCTCGCTCTTTACGCTAAAGTTTGACTTTTTGTTCTAATTATTTAAAAATGACATCTGGAACACAAAGGGCCGTTTATTTAGAATAATAACCTTTTTTAAAAGTTCTAAAACAGCTTTTGCGTAAAGAGTGAGGTATTGAGGAGGGGGCAATATCCATGGGCGTAGGGAAGGGGGGGGTAGCTTCCCCCCTAGACCTTCAAATTTGCATTAAATATGGCTGAAAAAAAGCAGATGGTTGGAAAAGCAGTTTATAAAAGGCCCTCCATCACACTATCAAAACCCCTGATTTTGAAATCAAGATGTTTTTTACACTACTTTAGATGCCTAACATAAACTGAATTATTTTCCAAACCCAAAATGACTAAATTTTTGCCTTTTTTTAAAGGAAGAAGATACGTGCTATAATGCCCCTTTGGAAAAGAAAGCGAGATGGAGCAAAGCTGCATTAATGCAAGCCACAAGGCCATCTATTATCAAATACGCTGGTAGAATTACACATGACCTGGACCAGTCAATGGCCGCGAATCTTTTAATGGCAGGGTCCTCTGGCGCCAGTGTTAGCTGCACGCAAGCTGGAAGGAAGTTGAAAAGGGAATGGGCTGCTTCACATAATGCCTCAGCCTCATCAGATCAAGATAGGAGGGACACTCCTCTTCAAGCCATACCAGGGACTTCTGATGTGCAGCCAGAACTTGTAAATATATATATTTTTTTCCCTTATTTTTTCAAAAATAAGACAAAATTTTCTCAGGCGCATAGCTTTTGATGAGTAAAACTTAAAATTTGTTTCTAAACTATTTCATTTTCTTTCATTAACCAAATTAGCGGTATATAAAGGAATGTTTATAACGCTGGAATAGCTTATCACGCATTTCCATAAAAAAAACCTTACCTTGTAACTTCTAACCAAGACGCATTCTAATGCAATAATTCCAATATTCCTTTTAAAAATAAAACTTAACTATTCACTGTTTCACAAATCGTTCTCAAACTGCCGTATATTTTGTACTAAGCCGTCGCGCATATCCGATGTTTATCAAATTACTCCATCGCTACTTAATCCGCTTTGAATTTTAAGTAGGGTTCCTTGTAACAGGATGTCTTTTTGCGATAAGAAAGTCTTTTTAATAATCTCTAATTATGTCTTTCACAACGATACGAAGAAACCTTATTTTGGGGCGAACTCAATTATTTTCGTCGAAAGATGCATTCGAGAAAAGAATTTGAGGCTGTTCTATTTGAACAGTGTTGTAAAGTCCGATATCCCAACTCGAAAGGGTATCGATCCTCCTACCTCGAAGGAAGCCCCCGGTTCCCAAGGGTCCCCCCCGGGAGGGGTTGGGGGGAGGGGTTCAGTTGCACGGGGGTTGAGTTAAATGGGGCTTGAGTTCCACGAGAGTAATGCTTTGTCGTGGTTTAGCTTGTCACAGTTACTCTCTTTGAGCTGTTGGGGTTTCTTTGGGTTGTGTATGTGTCTATTTGGGCTCGGTGTCTCTTTGGGATGTTTGAGTCTTTTTTATCTGTTTATGTTTATTGGGACTGTTTGAGTATTTTTTGTCTGTGTTTGTCTCGTTGGTGTGTTTGTGTCTCTTTGGCATGTTTCTGTTTCTTTGGGCTGTTTGTGTCATCATGGTCTCTGTGTCTTTCTTTTGGATATTTGTGTCTCCTAGGGACAGTTCGGGCTTTTGTGTTTCTTTGGGCTTTCTGTGTCTGTTTGGGGCTGATTGTGTCATTTTGATCTGTGTGTCCTTCTTTTGGATGTTTGTGTGTCTTAGGGACCACTTTTTAGGGCGGGGGGTAAGTATTTAGTTTAAATAATTCTAGGATGAACTAATTTTTGTGAGTGGTACTGAAAAATGGTACGTGTAAAATATTTGGATAAACCTTCGACTATAAATAAGGCTATTGCGTCTTTCTGAACTGTCTGTTGGAGGTGGGGGTAAGTATTTAGTTTCAATAATTTTAGGGGGAATTGTGGTTTGTGGATGGTGTTTAAAAATTGTACGTGTTGAATAGTTGGGTAAACATACAACTAAGAAACGCTTCACTATAACTAAGGCTCTTTTGTGTTTCGGAGCTGTCTCGGGTGGGGGTAAGTATTTACTTTTAAATAATTATCGGAGGAGTTGATTTTTGTGGATGGTATGGAAAAACGGTACTTGTTAAATATTTGGGTAAACATACGACTAAGAAACGCTTCACTATAAATAAGGCTATTGTGTTTTTCTGAACTTTCTAGGACGGGGGTAACTATTTAGTTTAAATAATTCTAGGAGGAATTGAGTTTTATGGATGGTATGGAAAAATATGAATTCAGATGGTTTTAAGACTCATCTCACTAGTCATAACTCCGTTCAACCTTGAGCGAAGGTATAAAAGTTTGATGAAGGATTTCTCTACTTAAAAACTACATTAATAGCCTCCAAGATGATAGGACTGTATGACACCGAATTTATCAGTTTGAAAAAATCATCTTGCGGTGTTATATTCGAATGTGCTTTTTTATTATTGTCTATGGATCTCGAAGAAATTGACTGGTATCATTGGCTAGTGAACTATAATCTGTTTGAGTATGATAAAAGCTTGTGGGGTACTACATTACGTTATATAAACAGACTGGGATTCTATGATAGAGTGATTACACCACTTAATAATACTGGCCAGGAACTGAGAAATGTCCAGGAGGAAGTCAGTGAAATTTGTAGCTTTTTCGGAGTTGAAGCACTCTACGTAAAGGGCAATGTACCTACAGATAAAGTTTTAATTCAAAAGTGTGACCCTAGGATTCCACTTTTCAATCTAGAAGAGTTTAAGTGTTCTAAATTTGAAGGGGGCTATCACCGTCCTGAAGACGAGGTTAGGTTCTTCGCACAGTGGATACCTAAGAACATACCTGATCGTGATAAATCCATAAGACATATTAAAAATTATTCTATATCATGGGACCATCGTTTGTGGATGTTTAAGAGTGAACTCTAAGTACTATTTTTATGTAGACATTTGTTGTTGTTGTTTTTTTTTTCTCAAAAAAAAAAATCTTTTAATACATTTAATCAATAAATATATTTAATCTTAACCCATCCTTGTTTTTTTAGAGTAGTTCTATTTTAAGCAAGTAACAAACTCTTTCCTGAAGTCACCTCTTGGATACACAATACAGAAATTTCATTTAAGAAACTATAAAAAAAATTGTAAGTAAGTAAGTAACAAATTCTTTCTTGAAGTCACCTCTTGGATACACAATACAGAAATTTTCATTAAAGAAATTATGAAAAACTTGTAAGTAAGTAGGAAATTCTGTCTTGAATTCAACTGCTGGATTAACAAAGAAAAATTCTCAGTAAGTAGCAATTTCTTTCTTGAAGTCAACTCTTGGATACACAATTTCATTCAAGAAATTATGAAAAAATTGTAACTAAATAGCAAATTCTTTCTTAAATTCACATGTTGGATTAACAAAAATACATTTCGTTCAAGAAATTATGACAAAATTCTAAGTAAGTAACAAACTCTTTATTGTTTTCACGAGTTAGGTATACGATGTAGAAATTAAATTCAAGAAATTATGAAAAAAAGTATCAGTAAGTAACAATTTCTTTCTTGAAGTCAACTCTTGGATACGCAATACGGAAATTTCATTCAAGAAATTATGAAAATATTTGTAAGTAAGTAACAAACTCTTTATTGATTCCACCTCTTGGATAGACAGTACAGATACTTCATTCAAGAAATTATGAAAAAATCGCAAGTAAGTGACTTTTTTTTTCTCTTTATCACAAACAATTTTCACTTAGCTACATGATGTAGAAATTTAATTCAAGAAATTATTAACAAATTCTCAGTAAGTAACAATTTCTTTCTTGAAGTCAACTCTTGGATACACAATTTCATTCAAGAAATTATGAAAAAGTTGTAACTAAGTAGCAAATTCTTTCTTGAATTCACATGTTGGATTAACAAAAATACATTTCGTTCAAGAAATTATGACAAAATTTTAAGTAAGTAGCAAACTCTTTATTGTTTACATGACTTAGATACAAGAAGTAGACATTTAATTCAAGAAATTATGAAAAAATCATAAGTAAGTAAATTTTTTTTCTCTTTATCACAAACAATTTTCACTTAGCTACATGATGGAGAAATTTAATTCAAGAAATTATAGAAAAATTCTCAGTAAGTAACAATTTCTTTCTTGAAGTCAACTCTTGGATACGCAATACGCAAAATTAAATGAAGAAATTATGAAAATATTTGTTATTAAGTAAC
Source organism: Artemia sp. Qi Xiang Cuo (assembly GCF_049724085.1). Taxonomy (NCBI): domain Eukaryota; kingdom Metazoa; phylum Arthropoda; class Branchiopoda; order Anostraca; family Artemiidae; genus Artemia; species Artemia sp. Qi Xiang Cuo. Next base: position 5,726 of record NW_028298034.1, read on the forward strand.
AAAACTCTTTATTGATGTCACCTCTTGGATATACATTACCGATACTTCATTCAAGAAACTAAGAAAAAATATCAATTAAGTAACTTTTTTTTTCTCTTTATCACAAACAATTTGAACTTATCTACATGATGTAGAAATTTAACTCAATAAATTATTAAAACATTCTCAGTAAGTAATAATTTCTTACTTGAAGTCAACTCCTGGATACACAATTTCAGTCAAGAAATTATTAAAAAATTGTAAGTAAGTAGGAAATTCTTTCTTGAACTCACCTGCTGGATAAACAAATACATTTCGTTCAAGAAATTATGACAAAATTCTAAGTAAGTAACAAACTCTTTATTGTTTACATGACTTAGATAACCGATGTAGAAATTTAATTCAAGAAATTATGAAAAAATTCTCAGTAAGTAACAGTTTCTTTCTTGAAGTCATCTCGTGGATACACAATACGGAAATTTCATTCAAGGAATTATGAAAATATTTGTAAGTAAGTAGCAAACTCTTTATTGATTTCACCTCTGGGATATACAGTACAGATACTTCATTCAAGAAATTATGAAAAAATCGCAAGTAAGTAACTTTATCGAAAAATGAGAAGCCACATCGTGTCTCAGGGACAAGCATAGAGTACAATTCATTCAAGAAATTATGAAAATATTTGTAAGTAAGTAATAAACACGTTTTGAAACTACATGCTATTTGCTTGCCTTTCCTTAGCACCTTTCCAAACGAGCGGAGATCCCCCACTGGTTCCTACACATTGAAAATAGTGTGCAGTACGAAAAACTTGGCATCTTTCCAAATGATCGGGGATTCCCCACTAGTTCCTACACATTGCAAAAAGCGAGCAGTACGAAAACTCTACGTTTTCAACCAGACTGGTTTTTTAGGGACCAATCAGGAGAGACATGCAAAGTCGACATAGCTTTATTTCATTTTTTAAGGTTAATTTAGACGAGGCGTGAACATCAGACAAGCCCCATGAGCTACAGGACTTTGGTTGCTAGATTGCGGTATCACTATAATTATTTAAAGTGAGTTGGGTGACATGGTTAGCTGTTTAGCTAAATATATAGGTCCTTTTCGTGTGTTGCGGGTATTTTCTACAAAATATGCCAGAAACTTTTCTTGATATGGATTATTGGAGCCTCGACGGAGTTGGTTTTAACGGGTACCAGAATAAATTTCTAAACAATTTAAGAAATCATAGCTTACTATTAGAGGAAACTTAAGTTCACTAATAACGAGAAATTCCCAATGAATTTTTCTTTGTTTCACTCCGTCAGATATAGCAACAAGAATTTTGATTTTCCCCAAAACATGCAAAATATTTCCACTCAAGGATTTTACAGCTGAAAATGACGTTTTAATTTTCTTTTGTATTTGAACCGGAAGGCTGTAGAATAAATTTTCCGATAATAGTGACCTTTGACAACCGGTGTCAATAAATGCTAAAATTTTAAAAGATTCGCACAATATTACATCATACATAAATGGAAATGAGACACAGTTGGTTGATTCTGGTATACTCAAATAACAAATTTGTGAATCAGAACGGTTCACAGAAGAAATATTATTTATTAGAGGACTTCGCATAAGGTTCGACTCGGCCTCCGGTAAAGTCGAATTATTTAGTTTTTTTGGTTTCCTTGTGGTAGATTTATAGGCGCTGGGGCTAAGCAAAATTTTGATTTGTGCCCTATTTCACCACAGTGGATACACGTTGTAGGTTCCTTACATACAGATTGTATATGTGGACCCCTAAATTCCAACATCTTATGCGAGCACTATTTCTACCACTAAAATCATTCCTGAAATAATTACCTCTAGTTGATCTTGACATTGAGGGAGTTCGGCTTTGTGACATATCATGGTTAATGTTTTGACTGCTGACTGCTGCAGTTAAAAATGCACTAGGACTACAAAATGTTAAATCTATTGTTTCAAATCTCCTAGCTAAGTCTAGTAGTTCATCATTATCGCAATCTGGTGATGCTTGTTCCATTACTTGGCGTGCGATGTTAGTTTTTAAGCCACTTTTAAAAATGTTTGATATGAGACTACTGGCGTCGTTTTGGTCGGCTGGCTTGCAATAATCCTTTGCCTTACCAACTATTCTAGAATAAAATTGAGAGACTAATTCGTTCTCTTTCTGTT
>NW_028298035.1:0-7883 GCF_049724085.1 Artemia sp. Qi Xiang Cuo
CTCACACTCATAAATCACAAAACCCAAATCTTCCAAAATTTCATCTATATCTCTTGTTTCATCGTGCAGACTCTCAACTTTCTCAATTATTTCAAGCCTCAAAAACTCCTCTTTCATCAACTCCAGCTCCTCTTTACTTCATTCACTCTTTAAAAACTTCCCTGAAAAACAAAGATCCTTTGTAACCCTACTAGCAGGACTATCACCTTTTTTATTCCTTGGAACTCCTCTTCCAAAGCAAAGCTTAATCTCAACTGGTAAGTGGTTAGAGCCTACGACCCTAAGAACCTCAACATCAACTGTCAGGGTCACGAGCTCAATACCAACCAAAACATAATCAATTACACTAGGGTTTGTCCCCGACAGACAGGTAATCTCACCCTCCTCCCCATCCTTCCCAAATCTTCCATTTCTAATCAATAATGCATTATCTGAACACAGTTCCAGAAGCCTTTTACCCCAACAATTAACCCTTCTTTCAATATCTTTGCTCCTTCTAGATGTCTTAAAAATATCAGGTATCAGGTCCGGCGCATCAACAAATGAAACTTGATTAATCTCCTTACATATTCCCGTATAAGCATTAAAGTCCCCCCCCACCAAAAAATAATCCTTATCAAAACATGATCGCAATTGCCTAAGCTTCTCCTCTAATAAATCCCATGTCACTTCTACTACATACGAACTATTCTGGGGGGGCAATATACACGGCACCTAAAATCAAACTTTTACCAGTAACAAGACGAATCCGAACCCATATAATACTCTCCGATACACTAGAAATTCGTGATTGGTTACGGAAACGGCCTTGGTTAATTAAAAACAACAAACTTCCATAATATCTCACATTCTTTGCTGACTTACGCGCCACATTTTCTACCCAGCATCCTTTAATAGAAGGCGCTGTATTTTCACTATGCAACGACTCCAGAAGAGAAATAATACAAGCACCACCTTAGACCTTCTGAGCTTGTTCAACCTTATTCAATCCATGTGATTACTCGCATAGGGTGAACATGGCCACACTGTCCCTCTTCACTTAGAACAAGCTGGTCATGTGTCGGCAGGAGAAAGGGTGTTTCTGGCTCATCAGGTAAATATGAAAGTCTATAATAATCTTTTGATGACGCAGCTCTGGTGCTCCTTGACTGACCTCTGTAGTTAGCTCTTCCGCCACCAGTTATAGAGTCCTTTCTTGCACATTACGGGCATCGATACGATTTTGATCATCCAGCTTATGACCTCCCAGGCTTTTCGCTTTTCAGTATTTTCCGCAACTATTGCAGAATTCCGGACAGGACGTGGAGCACCCCTCGAGGAATGCGGTTTTGGATCACGTATATTAAATTCGACCACCGTCTCGGTATCACTATCGGCTTGACTATCACTCTCAGAGCTTTCAGACACCACTCTGCCAGCGACGGACATGTTCATTTTTTTGCTAGCCGGTTCTTTAGCTAGTTCGACTTCTCTTGTTTCTGCTGACCCATTTTGAGGAGGCCCCTGTTTATTCACTTCACTGGAGCTGGTGGTTACTTCCTTAACACATTCCGAAGGAAAGTCATAAACAAACACTCTGCCATCGATGTATAACTTTTCTCCCCTAAGCCTAGCTTGGTGGTGTTTTGACAAAGCGTACTCTAAGACCGGTTTAAGGTTTTTACGGGGTTTCCTTTGCTGACACTATAATCAGGGGCCATAGTAAAGACCCAAATTGTTTTCCGAATATTTAATAAATTTCATACCGATTTACAGTCTTATTGTGGAAGTAACTTAGGAAGCTAACAATCTTATTCTCATTTGAATTGGGAAGTCAAAATCTAGCTTTTGAGTAAACCCCATTCATAATAAATAATACCAAGTTGTGGCTAGTGCTTAACTTATAAAATTACAAATTTTCGGGGAATTTTTCAGCCAATCAGAAAATTCTATGAACAATCTTTTATGCCTAAATTACGCTGGCTAAATTTTGGTATTAGCAAAATCTTCTTGGTAATGGGCTTTATGAAAGGCTGTGTGCAGGAGGGTTAGGGGGTTTAACCCCGCCCCCCCCTCTAGTAATTTTTTTTAGACTCTTAAAACGTAAAAAATACATATAAACAAATTTTGATACGTTTTTTAAAGTTTTTTGTTCAAACCCCCATCCCCCCCCCCCAAAAAAAAAAAAAAACTAGATATGGCCCTGGCCTTAAGACTGTTGATCGATGTATTTTTAATCTTCAAATTGTCAAATTAGTTACACACAGATATAGTCAAATATATTTCTGGTTTGTGGGATATTTGGGAAATCCCGCTAATTTTGACATATACGTTTTTATGGCCTATTGTAGACTTTTTATTATCATTTTGTTGCCATAAAAATATCGTATGAATGTTCTTTTTCTTTCTCCTATGAAGTAATGTTAACCAATTTGAATCAGTTTTCTTCTGATGAATTTAGTTTTATGGGTACGATTAAATAAAATATATAAAAACACTTTGTCTTAAATTTTAGACCAAGCAGAAATTATTCGGCAGGTGAGGGGATCTACCACCAACATAAACCAACTAATCTTTAGCCTTAGTTTTTAATACATTATTATAATTATCTATGCTAAAAGTATAGCATAAGCTAAACACAAGCATAAAGACTGGGGGGTTTAGGCTGGTGGCCTCTCCCTTGTGTGTCGGATATAATTCTTTCTATTTTAAGTTTTAACGTCATTCTTTACTTTGATTTGAGAAATTAAATATTTAAATAATGTCCATTTATAACGCCCTATTCGAATTTATCCTTAATATGGGGAGGGCTAACGCCTCCCTCCGCTCATTAAGCTAAAACATGACTCGTTCATAAAAATGCTTTGAAAACAAAAATACCCTTTAGAAAGGTACGCTCCTTGATAAAAATTCTTAGAAGAAGGAAGACTGTTATGTTACAAATGATAATATACGTCATTATGTATATATCTTGCAAGGTTCATCACGAGAACATTGATCCTAGGTATTCTACCCATACCTAACATATTCTGGCTTAGTTTAGGTAAGCACATGAGTGACTTCTTTTATTCAAAATAAATCCATTTCTGTAATAATAGGAGACCTACCATTCCCCTGGCAGCCGTTCCCAGAAGGTCTGATAATTCAACCTTCTCCAAGTTTTCGGAAAAAGGTTTTTTTTTACTAAAAACATACATTCAATGGCTTCTGGCACCATAGTTTAGAGTTATATCAAGATTTCAAAATTTTAAATATAGGGTTGATGAACATATTGGGCTTGATGCTTTAGTTTTCAGTGAAATCGTACCCTTTTGGGGACACTGTCCCGCTTTTCTAAAATTACGTAGTTTTATTTAGGCCCTTTAATTTTAATACCCTTTGACTGGCATCTTTGAAATTCGCAAATATTAGTACTATTAATAAATCAAAAGGTTATTAATACATAGTAAATACAGTAAGGGAAGAAACAAAAATGATTACAATCTGCATATATATTTTTTTGCCACGACATATTTGGTTGTTGCAATTTGTTATGTGTTTTGTAGAGTTTTAGAGTTGTTGCACGAGAGTGTTATATCCATACTTTTCTTTTCCGTTGCATCTCTTATACATCTAATAATTATGTAGTCTTAAAAGTGAAATACTCTTTAGTTTGAAAGTAGAATGGCCCCTATTGACCCCGTACGAACTCCTTATAAGGGCATAGAATACTGACAGGGCACCAAATATGGGCATAGAGTCATTAGGGAGAACACGTGGTTAATGGGGTCAATGACCTAAATTTCCAAGGTGTGTCAACAACAACAACATCGACCTTGACATTCGCTGAGAGCGTGCACTTACAACAACAACATCGACCTTGGAACACCTGTGCTGTCGACCTCAATTCACCTATCGTGAATCAATAATTCCCCTTAGAAACAACAAATTAATTTCCCCTTTCTTGACAGATCAATCAACCAATGACATCATCTGTCAGACTTTAAAAATTTTAGCATAGAAACGATTCTACAGGAATAGATCCAAGTCATTAATGTCTTTTCCTCGGAAACAACTCTTTTGGTCGAACTCCAAAGGATATTAATAGCCAAAGGCCATGGAAACAATTCTCCAAGAAACATCTTAGCGATGAATTGTTTTAGCGCGGGAATCAGGTTTCTTATTAATTTGAAATGCATTAGCACAGAGATGCCAAAAACAAAAGGAACACGCTGAATTACGTTTAGAGATTATTTGGGCGAAACTGTTTTAGACAGGTTATGGAACTATTTCGGCGAAACAGTTAGAGACATTTTAAAAGATGATTTTTGAAGAGATTTTAGAAGAGAATTTAATGGTGAAACTCTGTGGTCGTTATAATATACAAGTTTCATTTGAACAGTGTTGTGAGGTCCTCTAACCCAACCCCAAAGGGTTCCAATCCTCCTACCCCAACCCCGAAAGAAGCCACCGGTCCTCAAAGGCCCCCCAAGCTCTCAAAGGGCCACCGGCGCCCCCCAAGGCCCCTTCAGGCCCCCCAAGGCCATCCCCGGGCCCCCAAAAGGCCCATCGAGCTCCCAAAGGACCAACGGGGTCCCAAAGGCCCTCCACCGGTCCCCAAATGTCCCCCAGGCCCCCAACTGTCCCCCCGGACCCCCAAAGGCCCACCCAGTTCCCCAAAGGCCCACCCAGTGCCCCCAAAGGCCCACCCCCCGCCCCCAAACGTCCCCCGGACCAGAGAACCGCCGCCGGGATGCGCCGTGGGCCAGGAAAGCGCCGCAGGATGTGCTGCAGGGATACACTGCGGGTCAGGAAAGCAACGAGGGGGATGCACCGCAGGAAGGCACCGCAGGAAAGCGACGCAGGATGCGCCACAGGGATGCGCCGCAAAAAAAAAGTAAACTAAAAAGTAAAAATTTCGAAATGTTATCCCCCAAACGCCCTCCTCAGACCCCCAAAGGGCCTCCCCTGGTCCTCAACGGTCCCCCGGGCTCCCACAGGGCCAACCGGCCCCCAAGGGTCCCCCGGGCCCCCAACGGTCCTCCCCCGGTCCCCAACGGTCCACTGGGCACCCAAAGGCCCTCCCCCGGTCCCCCAAGGTCCCCCGGGCTCCCAAAAGACCACTCAATCCTCAAGGGCCCCCGGATCCCCAAACGCCCTCCCTGGGCCCCAAAGGTCCTCCACCGGTCCCCATACATGCACACAAAAACTTACACACACACAAAAACTTACACACACACACAAAAACTTACACACACACACGAAAAATTACACACACACACGAAAACTGATACGCAAACGCAAAAAAGTACACACACACACAAACACTAAAACACACACACACACACAAAAACAAACAAAAGAACACTAAAAATAACATCCACACAAAAACTTACATTAACACAAAAACTTACACACACACACAAACAAAACTTACACACACACACACACACAAAAACTTACACACACGCCAAAACTTACACACAAACAAAAAATTACACACACACACAAAAACTTACACATGAACACAAAAAAAACTCACACACACAAAAACTTACACACACACACACACACACAAAACTAACACACACACACACGAAAACTAACACACACAACCAAAAACTTACACACACATAAACACAAAAAAACAAACACAAACAAAAACTTACACACACACACACAAAAAACTTAAACACACAAAAACTTACACACACACACACACACACAAAAACATACACACACACAAAAAAAACATAAATCCACACACAAAAGCTTAGACACACAAAAACTTACACACACACACACAAAAACTAACACCCACACGCAAAAACTTACATGCACACAAAAACTAACATGCACACAAAACTTACACACACACAAAAACTTACACACACGCACAAAAACTAACACACACACACAAAAACTAACACACACACACACATTAAAACTTACACACACACTCCAAAAATTACACACACACACCAAAACTTACACACACACACACAAAAACCTACACACACACACACCCACAAAAACTTACACATGCACACGATAACTTACATGCACACAAAAACTTACAGTCACAAAAAAAATAACACACACACACACACACAAATATTACACACACACACACACACTAAAACTAACACACATACACTCAAAAAATAACACACACACAAAAAAATACACACAAACACACACACAACAACACACAATAAAAAAACAACACAAAAAAACACACACACACACCCACAAAAACTTACAAAAAAACACACACACACAAAAAACAAACACACACACACACTAAAACTTACACACACACTCCAAAACTTACAAACAAAAAAAATTACACACACACACACACACAAAAACTTACAATATCACTCGATCTATTAAATGAGAAAGAAATAATTAATTCAAAATAATTAATACACACACACACACAAAACTTACTAAAACAAACACACGAACACTCGCAATAACATGCACCCAAATACACACACACAAAAACTTCCCCAAACATACCCAAACAACACCCAAAACAATTACACATGATCACAAAAAACTCACACACACACGCACAAAAACTTACACACACACACACTCACAAAACTAACACACACACACACTAAAACTTACACACACACGCCAAAACTTACACACACAAAAACTTACACAATCACAATAAAACTTACACATACACACACTAAAACTTAAACACACACTCCAAAAATTACACACACACACACACACACAAACTAACACACACACACACACACAAAAAAAAAAAAACCAAAAACAAAACTTACATGCACACAAAAACTTACATGCACACAAAAACTTACACACACACACACAAAAATTAACACACACACACACACACACACGAAAAAACAAACACACACGCAAACAAAAACAAACAAAAACACAAATAAAAAAACAAACACACACACACAAAAAAAAACAAACACAGGCACACAAAAAAAACTAAAACACAAAAGCAAAAACAAATACACACACACACACACACAAAACTTAAACTAAAAAAATCAAACAATTACAAACAAAAGCAAAAACAGACACAAAAAAAAACTTACACACACACACACAAACACACACAAAAACTAACACACACACACACACAAAAAAAACTTACACACACAAAAACACACAAACACATAAACACACACACACACAAACTGCAAAACAACAAAAAAAAACATAAAAAATGAAGAAAAAGCTATTACAAGCCTAAAATTACACACACACACAAAAACTTACGCAAACGCGCACAATAATTAAAGCAAGCAGAAAAAAAATAGCACTCACAAACTTTAAAAACACCACAAACTTGCAAAACCGAAAAAAAACTTACACCCACACACAAAAACTAACACAAACACACACTAAAAAAAACACACCCACGAAAAAACTTACACAGACAAAATACCACAATCAAACATAAACACAACAAAACACAAACTAAAAAATGATCAAGAACAAAAAAAATCACACACAAACTTAAAGACACACACACTAAAACTTACACAGACACTAAAAAACTTACACACACACAAGCTTAGACACATAAAAACTTACACACACACACACAAAAAAACTAACACCCACACGCACACACAAACACACACACACACACAAAAACTAACACACACACAAACTTACACACACACATGCACACACAAAACTTAAACCCACACGCAAAAACTTACACACACACACACACACACAAAAACTTATAAACACACACTAAAACAAACGCACACAAAATAAAATACAAACACTCACAAAAAATTCCACACACGCAAACACAATTACACACACACACACACGAAAACAAACGCACACAAACGAAAACATACACACACAAACGCAAAAAGTTACACACACACAACACACCACACACA
>NW_028298036.1:0-7870 GCF_049724085.1 Artemia sp. Qi Xiang Cuo
ACTTGGGAACCACATTTATTTTCAAGTTTCTTTTGCATTTTGATCTCCATGGCCCAAAAACTCACGGATAATAGTTTTAAACCGACCAGTAAATTTTTGGGACCCATATTTGGAGAATCATGCCCCCAAACTAAAACTGTTTTTGTACTTTATGGTTCCTTTGGCCCATGGATTTACAGTTTTTAGTTTTAAGCTGTTCAGAAAAAAATTGGTCTTTGTCTTGGTTCCATTTTCAGGCGAACCAGTTTTTCCCATTTTTTCATCGGGCATTAGGGCTCCTTTGGTCCAAAAAGTAACGGCTATAAGTTTCCAGCCATTTGGGAAAAAAATTATAACCTCTTTTTGTGCCCCATTTTTGGGAGAACCAATATTTTCTTGTTCGTATTTATTCATCTGGATTGGGATCTTCTTAGAACTTGAGGATACAAGTTTCGAGCCAAACAGGGGAAAAACTTTTGCGACTTTTAGGACCTCAATTCTTTTGGGGCACGTTCTCCCAAAGATTTTTTGATACACTAGGGTCCTCCTGCTTGGCCCAAAGACTATACGGCTTTAAGTTTGAAACCAGTCAGGGATAATTTGCCTTTTTGCAAAATGGGCCTTTTGGGCCCATTTTGGGGTCCCCTTATACCTTCCCTACTCCAAAAAAATGTATGTCCCTCTTTGCCCAAGGATCAACCCCTAAGACTTTCAAGCCAATTTAAAAGCCACGATCAAACATCCCCCACCTTCTTCCCACTATAAGCCCCTCTGTAAATAATTGAGAATTTATTATTATAAATTTACTACCCTTGCCCCAGGAGTTGTGAGTGTTATATCATTTCCGGATACATATCTGTTAGACCTTTCAATTATTTAGAAAAAGCTTATTATCTCACAATTTTGATCAGATACTATGGGGTTATCGGGGCCAGACAGTAAAAAGAGCACATACAGGGACTGGTTTCCCTCCAAATGCTTTCAACTGTTAAGAAGGTCACTAGAACTTTTAATTTCCGATCAAATGAGCCCCTTCCATAGCTTCTGCGGTCATCCCTTCCATATGAAGGGGTTCGTAAATAAACATCATATTGAAGATACGTGACTCTTTATTTACGTAACAATTTATACAAAATGGCCCTAAGATAAAAACAGTCAGTTGTAAATAAGTTTGTAGAGCTTTGTTTAAGATCCAAATAAGCAATAAATGGGAATTTTAACTGCCTCACGAGAAACTCGTGAAACCGAAGTCTTAGTTTTCGTTATAATCAAAGAAAAATATAGACCATTTTTTAACTGCCTTTGCTCAAATTTACTAGTATATTTGGATTTAGTTGTTCCAGAAAGTAATTTACATTTTTAAATTTGTCAATCGTGCTTCCAAACTTATAAAATAACTCTCAAAACAAAACCTAATTTTGAAGAGAATTGAAGTTTACTAGAATCAAGCACGAAAATTAGCTTTTTGATTTATTTAATTCAAATACTAGTTGAAAATCACTGTATTGTAGATACTACTTTCAAATTTGTAGAGTGACCAATATATAAATCTTCATGAAATATGAAACAAAATCTGCTTTTGAACAGAACTACAATCTTTTATATAATAACTCGAGCGTTTTCAAATGAAAGTTAAGAGTGATGTTAAACTTAAAACGACAAGAGATTATAAACAGACAGAAAAACAAGTGAAACATTGTAAAGAGATTATGAAGAGCATGGAAGGGGGATACTTTTCCAGCATAATGTCTAAGGAAATTGAGCACGAGATGGCATTAGACTTGATATTGGGATTATGTGGTTTTAGGAAGTGGAGTGGATGTGTCAGTAGAGTGCTAAGTTATACTTCTAGCACGCTATGTTCCTTCCTATGCTATTCTAAGGGTTTATGTTCCTTCCTATGCTATTCTAAGGGTTTATGTTCCTTCCACGTGCACATTGTAAAAAGTGAGCAGTACGAGCGGGGACTCCCCACTGTTTCCTGAAGTCTAGCTAGTTACACAAGTTTGCTTCAACTCCACGTTTTCAACTAGATGTGTTTTTGAAGCAAATTCAGCATGGCGTGTTTTATTTTTTTTTTTTTTTTTTGGCAATTGGCATTTTTTTATGATAACAAGTACCATTCATTGCGATCATAGCTCTAAAAAAAGGGTTTAGCATTTGCGAATTGGATCGTATGAAGGTGGAGAAAAAGGGAAAGGATTTAGCATGTTCAAATCGGGCAATACAAGCGATCTTAATTTCTGATTTTTTGGACAATTGCCTTAACTCGAGAGTAGTTTGTTATTAAAAAATTGGATGCTACAATCAGAATTGTTTGATTGACATTTGCAAAAAGGGATAAGGAATTCACGAATTGGACATGTGTTCCGTATAATAGACAAGTGGCGTTTGAACAGTGTTGTCAATTTAAAATAGAGTCTAACGTTATAGTATACTAAAAAGTGGATACTAAGAGAGATGTACATGGTAAGAAAAGAATTTTAATAATGGATAGCTTTACTTCTTCGATGTGTTCTGTATAATACACAAGGGGCGTTTGAACAGTGTGGTCAGTTTAAAATAGAGTCTAAAGTTATAGTATACTAAAAAGTTGATACTAAGAGAGATGTAGATGGCAAGAAAAGAATTTTAATAATGACATTCAGAACAAACCTTAGAAATCCTTGCAAATCAAGTAGTAAGGTGAATGTGAGTACGAACCGTCAAGGATCATAAGCACCAATGACCCTAACCAGCAGACATCAACCCCCTAAACGTTCCCTATCCCCAAACTCGAAGGGCCCCCCTTCCTCCAACTTTTTGGCCCCCCTCCCCTCCCCATTTTTTTTGATTTTTTTTTAACATGATATATTTTTTTCAACTTTTTTTTTACATGTCTTCGAATGAGATGAAATATACTTAAATTCAGTAGTGTTTTGTCGTGGTTTACCTTGTCAAAGTTACATTCTCTTGATTTTTCAAAGTTCATTTTGGATTTCTTTCGTTGAAATGCAAGAGTTGGAATATTTCAGTAGTGTTTTGTTGTGGTTTACCTTGTCACAGTTACATGCTCTTGATTTTTCAAATTTTATTTTGAATTTATTTTATTGAAATGCAAGAGTTGGATTATTTCAGTATGGTTTTGTAGTGGTTTACCTTGTCACTGTTACATTCTCTTAATTTTTCAAAGTTCATTTTGAATTTCTTTTGTTGAAATTCAAGAGTTGGAATATTTCAGTAGTGTTTGGTTATGCTTTACCTAGTCCCTTGAACTGTCTACTGAATTTTAAAAAATCATTTTGGATTTCTTTCGTTTAAATTCAGGAGCTAGAATATTTCGGGATTTTTTTGGCCTTGTTACTATAATCAGTATTACATCATCCTGATTTTTCATGCTTCATCCTTGCATACTCTTGTATGATTCTTTAATTGGATTATTTCAGTCGTTTTTCATCGTAGTTTACTTTGTAACAGTTACATTCTCTTGATTCTTCAAAGATCATTTTGAATTTCTTTCAGCGAATGCAAGATTTGGAATATTTCAATAGTGTTTTTTCGTGGTTTACCTTGTCACAGTTACATTCTCTTAATTTTTCAAAGTTCATTTTGGATTTCTTTCCTTGAAATGCAAGAGTTAACATATTTCAGTAGTGTTTTGTCGCTGTTTACCTTGTCACAGTTACATTCTCTTGATTTTTCAAAGTTCATTTTGGATTTTTACCTTCTCTTGATTTTTCAAAGTTCATTTTGGATTTCTTTCCTTGAAATGAAAGAGTTGGAATATTTCAGTAGTGTTTTGTTGTGGTTTTCCTTGTCACTTTTAAATTATCTTGATTTTTCAAACTTGTTTTTAAATTTCTTTCCTTGGAATGCAAATGTTGGAATAGTTCAGTAGTGGTTTTTCGTGGATTACTTTTTCAAAGTTACGTTCTCTTGATTTTTCAAAGTTCATTTTGGATTTTTACATCCTCTTGGTTTTTCAAAGTTCATTTTGAATTTATTTCGTGAAATGCAAGAGTTGGAATATTTCAGTAGTGTTTTGTCGTGGTTTACCATGTCATAGTTGCATTCTCTTGATTTTTAAAGTTCATTTTGAATTTCTTTCGTAAAATGCAAGAGTTGGAATATTTCAATAGTGTTTTATCGTGGTTTACCTTGTCACAGTTACATTCTCTTGATTTTTCAAAGTTCATTTTGGATTTCTTTCCTTGATAAGCAAGAGTTGGAATATTTCAGTAGTGTTTTGTGGTGGTTCACCTTGTCACAGATACATTCTCTTGATTATTCAAAGTTCATTTTTTGGATTTCTTTCGTTGAAAAGCAAGAGTTAGAATATTTCAGTAGTGTTTTGTTATGGTTTAGCTTGTCAAAGTTACATTCTCTTGATTTTTCAAAGTTCATTTTGGATTTGTTTCATTGAAATGCAAGAGTTGGATTATTTCAGTAGTGTTTTGTCGTGGTTTACCTTGTCACAGTTACATTATCTGGATAGTTCGAAGTTCATTTCTGATTTTTACATTCATTTGATTTTTCAAAGTTCATTTTGAATTTCTTTCATTGAAATGCAAGAGTTGGAATATTTCAGTAGTGTTTTGTCGTGGTTTATCATGTCACAGTTAAATTCTCTTAATTTGTCAAAGTCCATTTTGAATTTCTTTCGTTGAAATGCAAGAGTTGGAATATTTCACTAGTGTCTTGTCGTGGTTTACCTTGTCACAGTTATATTCTCTTGAGGTTTCAAATTTACTTTTGAAATTCTCTAGTGAAATGAAAGACTTTGAAAGCTTAATAATGATTTTGTTAGGGTCTACATTATCCCTAATCCATGCTCCTTATCCTCTACATTCAATTTTGGTTTAAGTTCGTAAAGCGCACTATTTGATATATTTCAGTAGTTTTTTATCAAGGTTTAATTTATCACAGTTACATTCTCTTGATTTTTCAAAGTTTATTTTGGATTTCTTTCCTTGAAATGCAAGAGTCGGAATATTTCAGTAGTGTTTTGTCGCGGTTTACCTTGTCACAGTTACATTCTCTTAATTTTTCAAAGTTCATTTTGAATATCTTACCTTGAAATGCAAGAGTTGGAATATTTGAGTAGTTTTTTGTAGTGGTTTACCTTGTCACATTTACATTATATTGATTTTTGAAAGTTGATTTTGTATTTCTTTCATTGAAATGCAAGAGTTGGAATATTTCAGTAGTGTATTGTCGCGGTTTACCTTGTCACAGTTACATTCTCTTGATTTTTCAAAGTTCATTTTAAATTTCTTTCGTTGAATTGCAAGAGTTGGAATATTTCAGTAGTGTTTTGTTGTGGTTTACCTTGTCACAGTTACATTCTCTTAATTTTTCAAAGTTCATTTTGAATTTCTTTCATTGAAATGCAAGAGTTGGATTATTTCAGTAATATTTTGTCGTGGTTTACCTTATCACAGTTACATTCTCATGATTTTTAAAAGTTCATTTTGAATTTTTTTCATTGAAATGCAAGAGTTGGATTATTTCAGTAGTGTTTTGTTGTGGTTTACCTTGTCACACTTACATTCTCTTGATTTTTAAAAGTTTATTTTGGATTTCTTTCGTTGAAATGCAAGAGTTGGAATATTTCAGTAGTGTTTTGTCATGGTTTACCATGTCGAAGTTACGTTCTCTTGATTTTTCAAAATTCATTTTGAATTTGTGTTGTTGAAAGCACAATTTAGAATTTTTAAATATCGTTTCTTTGTGCTTTTAGTTGTATAATATACATTCTCTTGATTTGTAAATGCTCATTTTGGTTGTATATCGTTGAAATGCAAGAGTTGGAATATTTCAGTAGTGTCTTTTCGTGATTTACCTTGTCACAGTTACATTCTAATTATTTTTAAAAGTTCATTTTGAATTTCTTTAGTTGAAATTCAAGATTTGGAATATTTCAGTAGTGTTTTGTTGTGCTTTACCTTGTCACAGTTACATTTTCTTGATTTTTCAAAGTTCATTTTAAATTTCATTCGTGGAAATGCAAGAGTTGGAATATTTCAGTAGTGTTTTGTCATGATATACATTGTAACAGTTACAATTTGTTGAATTTTCGAAGTTGATTTTGGATTTCTTTCTTTGAAACACAAGAGTTGGAATATTTCAGAAGTGTTATGTTATGGTTTACATTCTCACAGTTACATTGGTTTGATTTTAAAAAGTTCATTTTGAATTTCTTTCGTGAAATGCAAGAGTTGGAATATTTCAGTAGTGTTTTGTCGTGGTTTAACTTGTCACATTTACAATGTCTTGATTTTTCAAAGTTGATTTTGAATGTCTTTCATTGAAATGTAAGAGTTGAATTATTTCAGTAGTGTTTTGTCGCGGTTTACCGTTTCACAGTTACCCTCTCTTGATTTTTAAAGGTTCATTGTGGATTTTTTTTGTTGAAATGTGTTTCGTTGTGCTTTACCTCGTCGTAGTTACATTTTCTTGATTTTTCAAAGTTCATTTTGGATTTCTTTCCTTGAAATGCAAGAGTTGGAATATTTCAGTAGTGTTTTGTCGTGGTTTATCATGTCACATTTACATTCTCTTGATTTTTCAAAAATCTTTTTGGATTTCTTTCGTTGAAATGCAAGAGTTGGAATATTTCAGTAGTGTCTTGTCGTGATTTAACTTGTCACTGTTACATTGTCTTGATTTTTTAAAGTTCATTTTGATTGTCTTTCATTGAAATGTAAGAGTTGGAATGTTTCAGTAGTTTATTGTCGCGGTTTACCGTTTCACAGTGACCATCTCTTGATTTTTAAAAGTTCAGTTTTGATTTCTTTTGTTGACATGTTTTTCGTTGTGCTTTAACTCGTCACAGTTACGTTCTCTTGATTTTTCAAAGTTTGTTTTGGATTTCTTTTCTTGAAATGCAAGAGTTAGAATATTTCAGTAGTGTCTTGTCGTGGTTTAACATGTCACAGTTACATTCTCTTGATTTTTCAAAGTTCACTTTTGGATTTATATCGTTGAAATGAAAGATTTGGAATATTTCAGTAGTTTTTTATCTTGGTTTACCTTGTTACAGTTACATTCTCTTGACTTTTCGAAGGTCATTCTGGATTTCTTTCGTTTAAATGCAAGAGTTGGAATATTTCAGTAGTGTTTTGTCATGGTTTAACTTGTCACAGTTACATTCTCTTGATGTTTTGAAGATTATTTTGAATTTTTTCATTGAAATGCAAGAGTTGTAACATTGCGGTAGTGTTTTGTCTTGGTTTATCTTGTCACATTTACATTCTCTGGATTTTTCAAAAATCATTTTGTATCTTTATCATTGAAATAAAAGAGTTTGACTAGTTCAGTATGTTTTTGTAATGGTTTATCATGTTACATTTACATTCTCTTGAATTTTAAAAGGTCATTCTAAATTTCTTTCGTTGAACTGCAAGAGTTGTAATATTTCGGTAGTTTGTTGTCGTGGTTTACATTGTCTCAGTTACATTTTCTTGATTTTTAAAAGTTAAATGTTATATTCTCTTGATTTTTCTAATTTCTGTTTGAATTTCTTTCGTTGAAATGCAAGAGTTGGAATATTTCAGTAGTGTGTTGTCTTGGTTTACATTGTCACAGTTATATTCTCTTCATTTTTCAAAGTTCATTTTGAATTTCTTTCGTTGAAATGCAAAGTTGGAATATTTCAGTATTGTTTTGTTGTGCTTTACCTTGTCACTGTTACATTCTCTTGATTTTTATAAGTTTATTTTGAATTTCTTTCATTGACAAGCAAGAGTTGGAATATTTCAGTAGTGTCTTGTCATGGTTTAATTTGTCACAGTTACATTCTCTTGATTTTTCAAAGTTCATTTTGGATTTCTCTCATTGAAATGAAAGAGCTGGAATATTTCAGTAGTGTTTTGTCGTGGTTTACCTTGTCACAGTTACTTTCTCTTGATTT
>NW_028298037.1:0-7865 GCF_049724085.1 Artemia sp. Qi Xiang Cuo
AATGTGTACGTCCAACGGTACAATCTTGTGCAATTCTTATCAATAACAAAAACCAGTTTCTTGTATGCTTCATATCTATTACACTTTTGACCATATTCTTGTAGGCGTGAATGTAGGTGTGTAACTGTGTATGGTCTTGTAGGTGTGAATGTAGGTGTGATATTGTGTATATAGATACTACTTACGAGAATAATAATTTATTCGGGAATTTAATTGTTACACTTGATGTGGAATTCCCTAAAGATAGTCTATCTCGGGAAATCAAAGAGAGTAAGTACAAGAGTTCTATTTTAGGCGTGTTCCCGCATACCTAATTGTTACTAACAGTTTTCTCTTTGCTTACGAAAATAATTTTAACTAACAAACATTTGTTACCTACGATTTGCAGAAACATATAAGTAGGAAGGAAAATTCAAAAATGGGTTCTTCAAATGTAAATAAAGATTCAATGCGGAACCTCAGATGCAATAAAAACTTAGGAGCACCAAATTCGTCTGCAGTTGTTTCCCTAAATAAGAAAAATTGCCAGTATATTCTTTTCTTCAAAGTGTCTGAGTTTTCCACTCAAAATCCATTAAAAATTTTCTCCAATTTTGAATTGTTAGAGACTAAGAATTTTTAATAAAAATCTGCTCTTTGCTCGCGGAAAATTAATGCTAACAGCTTGTGGTAGGTGGGGAAAACAGGCTGCTCATTTTTGCAGATAAAGTGAGATGGTCAGAAACGTCTTAAACTGCTATCAAAAAACCTATTCTTTTTGCCACGATATTTTCTAGTGTTGCGGCACTGACAGTTTACGGAATGCCGTGACAGTTTACGGAAGCTAACTATTCAAATGCGGATTACGACAAAGGAGGCTGCTTTAGCGGGTAGTGTGAGAGCCTTAGGTATTCCAGAAATTTTTTCCATTTGTATTGTCATCACATGTATATCAGTTAAAGCTCTCTCTCTCTCTCTTTCTCTCTCTGTCTCTGTCTCTGTCTCTCTCTCTCTCTCTCTCTCTCTCTCTCTCTCTCTCTCTCTCTCTCTCTCTCTCTCTCTCTCTCTCTCTCTCTCTCTCTCTCTCTCTCTCTCTCTCTCTCTCTTGAATCAGGAACAAACAATTTCCGTCTGTTCGATTCCGCGATTTCGTTGATATTAGCAGTGATGATGGCAGGAATAGTATGATTATGTCAATAAGCTGGGCCAAACAGAGCCTTGAAAAAAAAAGTGCAACTAAATATTTTGCTTTAGCTAATTGTGAATCCTACGATTATGTAGGGATGGGGAAGTTCTCTTCTAAAATCATCCCTAATCCATCAAGATAATTGGGAAGTTTTGGGCTTAATAGTCCACTCATCCTATTTTTCCTCATCGGATACAACTAAAAAATTCTTAGAGGCAATTCTAGGAACCACACGGGCTCCAGTGTCCGAGGATTGTTCGAAGAGAGTGGGTCAAAAACTCAAAATGTATTTTTAGGGTATTCCTGCAACTTCATTATGAAAAATGTACAAGTACGAAGTTTTAAAATTGATATGAATATTCATTTATCTCCCTGGAAGTTTTGTTGTTAAGCATGCCGAGAGCTGATGCTCAGTTTTGTGTTTTATTGTAGGTATTTGCAAAAAGACTTTTTTTTATTAAATAAGAAACAAAGGTCTGTGAAATCCTATCGTTTATTCGTGCTTCTCTTTAATTTTTTATATTTTTCTCTTCTATTCTATTTACTTTACTGCTATACCAATGAATTTCTGAAAAATGATGCTAGATCGCTGTTGAAGTTTAAAAATGCTAGATCGCTGTTGAAGTTTAAAAAGAATTTACCGAAGATGGTTTTTTCAGATTACATCAGCGGACTGCTCTAATATTTTGTTTGTTTTGTGGTGATTATCATCTCTATCTCTAGTTACCTTTTATTCTCCAGTTAGCCTCCATTCTCCCTTTCCTTTTCTCACCTTCTTCGTTCTTCTCTTGGAAGCACGAATTTTGTTATTCTTGCTTGCTTTATTTTCTGTGCTAAAGGGGACGGATCGAGTTTTACATCTCTGTCTGCCTTGTATAAGTTGTATTATGTTAATTCAATTAAACAGTTCGGTTCAAATCCCTAAGGTTTTTTTCTGATTATGGATTCTTGTTTCATATAGTCTTTCATGTAGCGGAAATCACTTTCTTGTTTTTGAAATAATATTTTTCCAAGATTTGAACTAAACCGAGCAAATGAGATTTGCATCACCTTATAGTTAATTATTACATTATTAGTTGAAATGATTTTTGATGCACGCCATACCAACCACATAATGAGAGAGATTTTTTTTCTTTTAGGAATCAAACAAATTTTGAATCAGGAACCTGTGAACAAAGTTTATAATGGATTACGAGGGTACTAACTGCTTTAGTTGGATTAGGAACTGTTATTTATTTATATCTTTTGGCGGAGCATATTTTTTCTTACTTGATTGACAAGTGCACTTTTGTAGATTGAGTTTAAATAAATTGTCGCTGTGAGTGTGTTTGGTACTAGCATTAGAAGAAAAATGGAGATATTTTGCAAGTATTTTAAATCCACGAAGCTATTATCGTTATCTTTCAAATGCTAGATATTCAGACTGCCATCTCCCCACAGACCGTTATATACACAGATAATAACTGTATGCAACGAATAAATACATGCAACGATGTAACACTGTAAAGGCTCTCTGAGAGCTTTCAATGAACAGGTGCGAAGATTAAAACAGATGGTAGAATGAGATGTATACCTGTGTATAATGGTATTTGACTAATCCCCCCCCAACACCCCAAAAAAAGTTCATTCCTGGAATACCCCTCCTCTGTGTGGATAATTTTCCACTGGAAAGTTGAACCAATTCGTAGATTTGAGCAGACAAAGGAAAAGTACGGCAAATAAAAATAGTATGTGACAAATAAATAGAATGAAGAAAGTAAGGAATTTAGGAATATTCTAACCTATATTCCAAAATTTAGGCAGAATGTATGGTGTAGAACATCCTATAGTACGTATTTTTACCTTTTTGTTTCTTTTAATTCTTTTTGTCATGTTTTCGGGGGTTGAGCTATTATAGCAGAGAAAGTTAAAGGGTAAAGAAAATAAATTTAAAATATGAAATCAGTGATAACTATAGAACGGTTGCTCTTTGATGGAAGTGCACATAGATAACAACCTAGGATTAAAAAGTATAAATATTTACTTTTCCAGGACTTGGTTTGGTACCAACATCTATAGTGCATGATACAAATTCACCCCTTCCAATCAAGAGTATGTACATTGGAAGATTTTCCTTTCTGAAATATCTTTACAGGCCACATATTATTTTCTAATTTAATTCAAGTATCATGGAGTTAAACTCCTAAATCAGAACCAAGCAAATTTAAAATGGACAGGGCTCCTTATTTAGAACAAGCTAGCAATAGCTTAAGTAAAGAAAGTCTTTAAAAATTCAGCTAAGAATATTCCACTGTCTCTTCTTCATTCTTTTTACTTTTCTTACTTTCCTTTGGCAGCTCAATTTTATATGTGGGGGCGGGGTAACTATTTATAGTATATATTGTCTGTGGGGGAAACAGGAAAATAGTTTACGATCCACTATAAACTACCGATAACATTTACTATATTATACATAATTATTATATTATATATAATTATTATATTATATATATAATTATTATATTATATATATAAATATATATTATATATAATTATTATATTATATATAATTATTATATATAATAATTACCGATATAAACTAATGTTTCCAGCTCTGCAAGTTTCATTCAAAATTCCTGCAGTTTGACTTCAGGAAGCATTGTGCACGCTCTGTGGCATATCTGCACAAGAAGAAAGAGTGGTTTCCGCGTATAATTTGGTTAGTATCACCTTGCCCCCTTCCCTCCCTTGAAAACTTAAACTTTAAACCTGGACCTGCATTCACAAATGGAATATAAAAAGACTTTCTTAATTAGCTGTTGTAGAATTGTCCAGCTTGATAAATCATAAATGTAAAAATTTCATAGCTATTGAAAAAAGGCCCAAAGGTATCAGATCCCTACTTGTTGTATCACTAAGGCAACTCCGTGGAAATAAGTGTACTTGACTTTTTCAGTTTGATAGCTGTAAATAAATATTTCATCCATAATGTTATCATTGGTTTAACACAAAAGACCTTTTTGCTAGGATGAAAGTGAAGCAGGCCTAGCTTCCCATTGCCTAACATTTTACTATTCAAGTCAAATTGAAGTGAAGAATTATTTTATTTTTACCAGAACGCAAAGCGTTCCTTTACAAAACGCAAAGATTTTAGCCAGGTGACAAAAATTGTATAAAACCTGTACATTTTATAAACCTCCGTTGCGCGTACTTTACCATGTTGTTCCTATGTTGTTTCACTATATATATAATTGCACAATCACATATAATTGAGGAGAACCCCTGTTTACGCATATGAATCGCAATTTTTCGACAATTATTTATTTAGCTGTCTTAACCCTGGATTTTTACCTAAATTTCAAACTAGATGAGGTTATACTGAGGAAAGTGAAAAACTGATAACCTAGGCCGATAAATCCTGAACGAAATACAAACTTGGAAAATTTGTTTTTCGGGTTTAAAAGTAAAGCTCCAGGTTCCTTAAACTCCTCTTGTACGCGCAGTCCATGGTATCATCTGTAGTTCAATAAAATGGAGCATTAGGTCCCAATAACTTGGATCAACTTTCCGAAATATGGAATGCAGGATGGACAAGAACAACGTTTTTAGGAGATGGAGAACCTCATATTGACGGTGAACCCGTTGACCTGCGATTAGTTATCCGCACAACTCCTCATCCACGCTTTGAACGACTTGGAGATGATCTTTACACAAATGTAACTGTGTCCTTGACGGGTGCATTGAAAAAATATGTCTTTTTCTCGGATGCTGGTATGCTCTTCCGGCGGATTCCCATTCTTTCCGCCTGTCAACCTATATTTAAGTTGAAACGCTTAAGTTTTTATGTTTTTTTTTTACTATATTTTTACATGGTGAAATCATTCTCAGGAGATATGTATCGTCGTATTGTGAAAAGACTTTTTTGCTACTAGCTAATTCAAAGATTCGTCTATTCATAAAAAAAATGATATCAACAAAAACTGTTGACTAGCGAAAACAAAATAATTACAACAATATATTTTATCCACATATTTGTATTCAACTTGAAGAGAAAAAGTCCCAAAACTGGGAAGATACCTGACGGATCTGCAGGGGAAATTTAAAAAAACAATTAGCTAAAACTATATTTTTTGGATTTTAGATTTCCTTCCCTTTGAAAAGTCCTCTCTGAAAGGCTAGGACCTATCTGTGAATCATTTTATTTTGCCCACATGTACTTGGGTCTGACCTTGGGGGGGGGGGAGGTGTTGGAGTTTCACACTTGTTTTTTTTTTCAGATAGATGACCTGTTTTCGTTTAAGGCTCCAGGTGCCCATAATGTGGTAAATGAGTTTCTTAAATATGGTGGCCCTGAAGTTAGAAATAAGTTACTAAAGATTATGAATATGATTTTTGAAATTAGAAAAGCTAATTATTTATATATTAATTATTTGTTTGACTTTATTTTTAGTTATTAAATTGTCTTACTCCTTTGAGGCCAAAATTTTAATATTCGAAAAGTTTTTTTAACATTTAACATATTCAACGATTGGTCTATTTTATAATTATTATTCTATTAATTTATCAGTATAGATCAGAAATTTATCAGAAAGAAACTTTTTCTTTGCAAAAGTGATTTTCTAAAAAAAAATTCATATACGAAGTCTAACAAGCCGTCTAAGATTGAGGCGTATTCTGTTATTCTGATTCAAGCAAAGCCCAATACTAACTGAAACTAATACTATATCAAACACTAAACTAGCCAATGTCCTTTAAAAAAGAAACATCTAAAAATCAAAGATGCATTCATCAAACAGTTCGTGGTAACGAACTGTAAGTAAGGAGCGACCCGGCTCAATGGTAACCGAAACTCTAGAAAACGGGTTTTTGATACCAATAGATACATCAAAAGAATCAGACTTCAATGCTGATTTCAAATATATAACTTTCATCAAGTTTAGTGCTACCCATCAAAAGTTACGCGCCTGAGAAAATTTGGCTGATTTTCAAAAAAAGGAGGAAAAACCCCCTAAAAGTTATAGAACCTTAATGAAAATCACACCATCATATTCAGCGTATCAGAAAACCCTACTGTAGAGGTTTCAAGCTCCTATCTACAAAATGTGGAATTTTCCATTTTTTGCCAGAAGAAAGATCACGGATGCGTGTTTATTTGTTTGTTTTTTTTTTTCTTCCCAGGGGTGATCGTATCGACCCAGTAGTCCTAAAATATCGTGGGAGGGCTCATTGGAACGGAAATTAAAAGTTCTAGTGCCCTTTTTAACTGACCAAAAAAATGGAGGGCAACTAAGCCCCCACCCACGCTTATTTTTTTCCCAAAGTCACCCAATCAAAATTTTGAGATAGCCATTTTGTTCAACATGGTCAAAAACATGATAAATATGTCTTTTAGGATGACTTAATCCCCCGAAGTCCCCAGGGGGAGGGCTAAAAGTTATGAACTTTACCCAATGTTAACATATAGTATTGGTTATTGGGAAGTATACAGAAGTTTTCAGGAGGGTTTTTTTCTGGTAGTGGGGGGTGGGTGGGTCGGGGGTTATGTTGGAGGATCTTTCCATGAAGGAAGTTTTCATGGGGGAAGGGAAATCGCCATGAAGTGGGCGCCGGACTTGCCAGCATTATTTATTGGTTATTGGGAAGTATACAGACATTTTCAGGAAGGATTTTTTTCTGGAGGGGGGGGGGCTAGAGGAGGGGGTCACTCTGGAGAATCTTTCCGTGGAGGATGTTTCTTTGGTGTAAGGAACATTTCTATGAAGTGTGCGCCGGATTTCCAAGCATTATTTAAAAAACGATCAGAAATTAAATTAAAAAAAAAAAGTTTTTTCAACTGAAAGTAAGAAGCAACATTAGAACTTAAAACAAACAGGAATTATAAAGTATGTGAGGGGGTTCTCCCCCAAGTCAATACCTCGCTCTTTACGCTACAGTTTTTTTTTTAGTGCTTTCATAAGAGCTATCTATTCTAACTAAACGGCCTTTGTGATTCAGGGGTTTGTGAATCAAATTGTGGTTTAACTTTTAACGTAAAGAGCGTGGTATTGACTAATGGGAGAACCCCCTCATATAAGTAATAACATATACGTAATAAAAACAAGTGACATATACGTAATAAAAACAAGTGATACGGCTCAATAGTAATCGAAACTTTTAAAAACGGAATTTTGATGTCAATAAATGTGTAAAAAGGATGTGTTTATAATGCTGATTCTAAATATATATATTTTATTAAGTTTAGTATTACTCATCAAAGGCTACGAGCCTGAGAAAATTTACACAATTTTTTAAAGAGGGGGGAAACATCCCCTACAAGTGAAAGAATTTTAATGAAAATCACACCGTCAGATTCAGCGTATCATAAAATCCTATTGCATAGGTTTCAAACTCATATCTGCAAAAATCTGCAACTTTGTAATTTTTGCCAGAAGAAAAATATACGAATATAGAAGTTAGTTACGTAAGTTAATTTGTAAATTACGTCATAACCAAATTTAGAGACATCCATTTAGCAAAAGAAAAGTAAAATTTTTATGCAATTTTTTTTACTTATTCAATGACGGTAAGGTTTCCGCATATAGGTTGGTCAGTATCACCTTGCCCCCTTCCCTCCCTTGAAAACTTAAACTTTAAACCTGGACCTGCATTCACAAATGGAATATAAAAAGACTTTCTTAATTAGCTGTTGTAGAATTGTCCAGCTTGATAAATCATAAATGTA
>NW_028298038.1:0-7836 GCF_049724085.1 Artemia sp. Qi Xiang Cuo
AAAACTTGAAAATGATAATTTATTTCGAAAGTATTGGTTTTTCCTGTCATTGCATGGCAACTGGATTAAAGAAATTAGCCGCGTAAATTGTATTGATAGTATTTGATAGAATCTACTTTTATTTAATTTGGTTCAGAACCGTACGAAATTTACTTCTTGTGTGTCCCCTAAGCTCCTTGATTGGAGGCCGGGATAAGCTTATATAGGCCCACTATATTCTAGTAGAAAGGCCTCAGGAGGTCCGACGATTCACCCTGCTGCCACCTACAACTTTTTTTTAACACCAAATATATGTATAGAGTCATTAGGGAGAACACGTGGTTAATGAGGTCAATGACCTAACACCTGTGCTGTCAGTCACTACTCAAATTGTTTCCGGGCAAAGTTTAATAATGTCTGACAGGTGACGTCAAGTTAATTAATGTCTTTGGAGTTCGACCAGAATTGTTTCCACGCCAAATTTTAGATTACACATGAAAGCTGATGTCGTGATAGATTGATTTGACACGAAACGGGAATTAATTTATTGTTTTTAAGGGATACTATTGATTCCCGAAAGGAGACTTAATTTGCTGTTTCCAAAGATAATTGTTTCTGAGCGAATGTCTATATTGATGTCTTTGGAGTTCTACCAAGAGAATAGTTTCCGAGCGGATGTTTTGATCTTAGCGATGAATTGTTTTAGTGCGGGAATCAGGTTTCTTAGTAATTTGAAATGTGTCATCGCAGAGATGCCAAAAACAAAAGGAACACGCTGAAATTACGTTTAGGGATTATTTGGGCGAAACCGTTTTAGACATTTTATGGAATTTTTTCGGCGAAACAGTTAGAGACATTTTAAAAGATGATTTAAAAGAGGATTTTAGAAGAGGATTTGAGGGTGAAACTCTGTGGTCGTTATAATACACAAGTTCCATTTGAACAGTGTCGTGAGGTCCTCTACCCCATCCCCAAAGGGTTCCGATCCCCCTACCCCATCCCCGAAGGAAGCTCCACGTCTGCAAAGGGTAACCGGGCGCCCAAAGGGCCCCCGGCGCCCCCAAGACACCTGAGCCACCATTTTAATACTTTTTTAAGGATTTATTATATCTTTTCAGAACAAATTATTATTTTAGGGAATTATTTCGGCGAAACAGTTAGAGACATTTTAAAAGATAATTTTTGAAGAGATTTTAGAGGAGGATTTGAGGGTGAAACTCTGTGGTCGTTATAATACACAATTTCCATTTGAACAGTGTTGTGAGGTCCCCTACCCCAACCCCAAAGGGTTCCGATCCCCCTAACCCAAACCCCCAGGAAGCCCCCCGTCCACAAAGGTCCCCCAAGCTCCCAAAGGACCACCCTGCCCTCAAGGGTCCCACAGACCCCCAAAGGCCCTCCCCGGGCCCCGTCTTTCGTTGATGTGTGTTGTCTGAAACTTATGATTTGGGATATGTAAATTACTATTTCGGACTTTTCTGAGCTAGATTTCATAGTCTTTCGTTGGTGTGTGTTGTCTGAAACCTATGATTTGGGATGGGTGGTTTGCAATTTTTGACTTTTCTGAGCTGGATTTCTGAGCCGTTCATAGGTATGTGTTGTCTGAGACTTATGATTTGGGATGGTTAATTGCTATTTCTTTCTTTAATTAGCAAGGTATCTTAGCCTTTCATAGGTGTGTGTTGTCAGAAAATTATGATTTGGGATGTGTAGTTTGCTATTTGGACTTTTCAGAGCTAGGATTCTTAGTCCCTCATAGGTGTTTGTTGTCTGAAACCTATAGTTTGGGATGAGTAGTTTGCTATTTCAGGCTTTTATGAGCTAGGTTTCTTAGCCTTTCGTAGGTGTGTGTTGACTGAAACTTATGATTTGGGATATGTAAATTACTATTTCGGGCTTTTCTGAGTTGGATTTCTTAGTCTTTCATAGGTATGTGTTGTCTGAAACCTATGATTTGGGATGTGTGGGTTGCTATTTTTGACTTTTCTGAGCTGGATTTCTTAGCCTTACATAGGTGTGTGTTGACTGAAACCTATCTTTGGGATGAGTGGTTTGCTATTTTTGACTTTTCTGAGCTAGATTTCTTAGCCTTCTATAGGTGTGTGTTGTCAGAAAATTATGATTTGGGATGTGTAGTTTGCTTTTTGGACTTTTCAGGTGTGGTTGATAAAAAATGTATAAAAGATACATTTTATCGGAAGGAAATCTCTCTTACTAACTATATGCCGGACTGACCTCCGGTCCGTTGTTTTAGCAAAACTTTGGGATCTTTTTTTATAATCGTAAGTGTCTAACTTATATTTAATTTTTGCTTTAGTGAAAGTTTGAGGCGACTTGGTATATCCCGTACAAGTAGCCAGAATATACCCAATACTATTATATGACAATTGAATAAAAATATTGCATTTCATAATACCTCTTTACCATTTATTTTTAGCCTCTCGAACATACTCAGTCGGTACGCCTCATTAGTTCGGTCATAGCCTAAGGCACGCTACCAAAGTTCAATTACCTTAGGGCCAGAGTTTATCTCCCCTATAAATGGAGAATAAAGGCATCTAAGACTACAACCCCCAAATACCACGAATAACGCTTCATAACAACTGGTGGTCGCTAGAAAAACTGGGTCGAGAAGGCTAGATAAAAATAGTAAATTGAAATAAAATGGCTTTACCAGAGGAAAAAATGACTTCCCTATCAACAGTAGGCCTACTTGAAATTGCAAAAATTATACCAGAACACGCGGGAAATTCAGATGTAGATGAGTTTAACGAAAAATTAAAAACTTTCGACGAACTAACAGAATTGGTTGAAGATAAGGTCAAAGAGCAATGCGTTGCAGCCAGATTAAAGGGAAGCGCCCTTAAATATTTTGAAGCAATTAAGGAAAAAGAGCCCAAGGATATCAGTACTCTAATTGAATCTTTTAAACAAGATTCATTGAGACAAGCATGTCCGAGAGGCTAAGAACAGAGGTAGTCACATTCGATACCTCAACTAGTATCAGGGAATATGCAGACAAAATTTGTAGATCCGTGTGTTTACAATTAGAGAAAGGCGGAAGTGACGAGACAGTACAAAAAGTACAACTACATGCTTTTACCCAAGGGTTACCAAAAAAGTTATTAAGACTAATATTATCGCGGAAACCTGAAAATTTAGAGCAGGCTATAATACTAGTCGAAATAGAGGTAAAAATTGACGAGGCTATGAAAAAGTTTGACCAAATGTCAATAAATAACACAGGAGCCCAAGAAAATATAAAATATGAAAGATGACAGAAAAGGGTGAGCATGTAAGAGCCGAATCATGAACTAAAAAGGCGTGATGGGGGCCGAAGGTTGCTGCCTAAGGAGATAGCTGACAAATTCGATGACCTTGAGAGATTAGCAGCTAATAACTATATAAAATATGGGCACCCTCCCCCACCAAAGACGGATAGTTGAGGAACCAACAAGGACAGATCAAAAATATTTAGAAATAACCAGGAAACAAACAAACAGTTTAAAAAAAATTTTTATTGCTATTATTGTAACAAACCAAACCACTATGCAGCAGATTGCTGGCATAGACTACGCAAAGAAGGTCAGACGTACAAGACAAGACACCAATTCAGAACGCAGGGGGACAGAAATTTAGGAAGACAGGGAACAAATAATACTTGGCAAACACCTAATAATATTCCTGAATTTAGTCCTAGAAGGCAAACGGTTAATAATACCCAGGGTCAAAGTATCAGGCTTGTATGACATATGTTTTCCTATGTTTTGTATGTGTTTATTGTCTGAAATTTATGGTTAGGTCCATATAAATTACTCTATAAAGATTAACTTCGCTATATGTGTTAATCTTTCATGGACGCGTGTTGACTGAAATAAATGATTCGGGATGGGTAAATTGCTATTTTTGACTTTTCTGAGCGGGATTTCTCAGTCGTTCATAGGAGAGTGTTGTCTGAAACTTATGAGTAGGGATGGTTAATTTGCTATTTCCGGCTTTTATTAGCTAGGTTTCTTAACCTTTTATAGGTGTGTGTTGTCAGAAAAGTATGATTTGGGATGTCTAGTTTACTATTTGGTCTTTTCAGAGCTAGGATTCTTAGTCCATCATATGTATTTGTTGTCTGAAACCAATAGTTTGGGATGAGTAGTTTGCTATTTCAGGCTTTTCTGAGCTAGGTTTCTTAGCCTTTCATTGGTGTGTGCTGCCAGAAAATTACGATTTGGGATTTGTAGTTTGCTTTTTGGACTTTTCAGAGCTATGATTCTTAGTCTCTCATAGATGGTTGTTGTTTGAAACATATAGTTTGGGATGAGTGTTTATCTATTTCAGGATTTTATGAGCTAGGGTTTCTTAGTATTTCGTAGGTGTGTGTTATCTGAAACCTATGATTTGAGGTGTGTAATTTGCTATTTTTGACTCTTCTGAGCTAGATTTCTTAGTCTTTCGTAAGTGTGTGTTGTCTGAAACCTATGATTTGGATTATGTGGGTTGCTATTTTTTGACTTTTCTGAGCTGGATTTCTTAGCCTTTCGTAGGGGTGTGTTGACTGAAACCTATGATTTGGGATGAGTGGTTTGCTATTTTTGACTTTTCTGAGCTAGATTTCTTAACCTTTCATAGGTGTGTGCTTTCAGAAAATTATGATTTGGGAGGTGTAGTTCGCTTTTTGGACTTTTCAGAGCTAGGATTCTTAGTCCCTCATAGTTGTTTGTTGTCTGAAACTTCTAGTTTGGGATGAGTAGTTGGCTATTTCAGGCTTTTCTGAGCTAAGGTTTCTTAGTATTTCGTAGGTGAATGTTGTCTGAAACTTATGATTTGGGATATGTAAATTACTATTTCGGGCTTTTCTAAGCTAGATTTCTTGTCTTTCGTTGGTGTGTGTTGTCTGAAACCTATGATTTGGGATGTGTGGGTTGCTATTTTTTTTTTACTTTTCTGATCTGGATTTCTTAGCCTTTCATAGGTGTGTGTTGACTGAAACCTATGATTTAGGATGAGTGGTTTGCTATTTTTGGATCTTCTGAGCTAGATTTGTGGTAAAGCTTCCTAATATTAGTTAATTATTAATTTAGTAAAAATATATATGACGCAAATATGAAGTTTGGAAATACCACTTTTTTATTAATATAAGAAACATATCCTGCTAAGGTCTGTTTAACGGGAAATTAAGAAATTACCACTTCCTAGCATTTTTATAATTTGATTTTCCACGGAAATCATTGGGTATTCTTTTATGGTGTACCCCCCTATCACGGCATCCATCGTTTTAACCTTTCCTTCTGTTTCATTTAATATAGCTAGGACGTAAGCTGTCGTCCCCGTTTAGTGTGATTTTCTTGCTTATTCTTAGGTTGACATTCTAGTATTCAGTGTTTTTTCCTGCTTTTAAGCAAATTTGAATATTAAGTTCAAGTGCCTTGTTCATTTTGATTGTGTTGGATATCGACTCCCATAAAATTCAATATCTTCAGACGACATCTACTCTTAGATATCCAGGATATGGCAGCTTCTTGCAACTTATTACTGTTACTGTTATTTCTTTATCCCCTGCACTAAATTTTAGCGGACATTCTCCCAAAATTGTCAGCTTTTGCCCTGTCACTTATGTTTAGTTATTTTGGCATCTGCCTACTTAATTTTTTACTCTAGGAGAAAACCTATTAAAGACTTCCTCTCGAATTAATGATTTAAATGTACCTGTATCTAGTAAATATGGTAAACTTTGAAAACACTCAATTTTAAAACAACGCAGACTTGGTAGATTATTATTATTTGCATTTGTATCACAACATTCTAAACTATATAGGGGTCTTTGTAAGGAAACAGCTCTGTCGACCCTTACAGGCTGGTTTCTCCGTTTAAATGCCCACTGT
Organism: Artemia sp. Qi Xiang Cuo; assembly: GCF_049724085.1. Taxonomy (NCBI): domain Eukaryota; kingdom Metazoa; phylum Arthropoda; class Branchiopoda; order Anostraca; family Artemiidae; genus Artemia; species Artemia sp. Qi Xiang Cuo. Next base: position 5,856 of record NW_028298038.1, read on the forward strand.
TTGGCCAAAAATTTCTGGGATTATCCCAGTTTTCTTCAGTGCTGCCACTTTGACCTTGGGTATTGTTAACCGTTTGCCTTCTAGGCCTGAATTCGGGAATATTATTAGGTGTTTGCCAAGTATTATTTGTTCCATGTCTTCCTAAATTTCTGTCCCCCTGCGATCTGAATTGGTGTCTTGTCTTGTACGTCTGACCTTCTTTGCGTACTCTATGCCAGCAATCTGCTGCATAGTGGTTTGGTTTGTTACAATAATATCAATAAAATTTTCTCTTAATTTTTTTGTTTATTTCCTGGTTTTGCCTATATGTTTGGTTTACACTCTTGATGCTTTTTAAATTATCTCTCTTTGGTGGTAGATGGTGTCCATTTTTCATAGGGCAATATGCTGCGAATCTCTTACGGGTAAGTAACCTGTCATCTATCTCATTAGACAGTAACCTTTAGCCTCCACTACGCCTTTTTGGTTCATAATATGGCTCCTCAAAACTCACCCGGTTCCGTCCCCGTTCATATTTTATATTTTATTGGGCTCCTGTGCTATTTATTGAAATCTGGTCGAATATTGTCATGGCCTCGTCAATTTTTACTTCTGTTTCTACTAGTATTATATACTGATCTAAATTTTCTGGTTTCCGCGATAATATTAGTCTTAATAACTTTTTTGGTAACCCTTGAGTAAAAGTAATTAGTTGTACTTTCTTTGTTGAATCGTCATGTTCGCTGGTTTCTAAGCATTAACACACAGATCCGAGGATAGTGTCTGCATGGTTTATCATTCCATTTAAGATAATGTATCTCACGACCTTTGCTTGTGTTCTCTTTGATGTTCATTTCTATAGGAATCTTGTTTTAAAAGATTAAGTTAGAGTACTAATGTCCTTGCGCTCTTTTTCCTTAATTGCTTCAATACATTCATTGGCACGTTCCTTTAATATAGCCGCAACGCATTGCTCTTTGACCTTATCTTCAAACAATTCTGTTAGTTCGTCGAAAGTTTTTAATTTTTCGTTAAACTCATCTACATCTGAATTTCCCGCGTGTTCTGGTATAATTTTTGCAATTTCAAGTAGGCCTACTGTTGATAGGGAAGTCATTTTTTCCTCTGGTAAAGCCATTTTATTTCAATTTACTATTTTTATCTAGCCTTCTCGACCCAGTTTTTCTAGCGACCACCAGTTGTTATGAAGTGTTATTTGAGGTATTTGGGGGTTGTAGTCTTAGATGCCTTTATTCTCCATTTATAGGGGAGATAAACTCTGGCCATAAGGTAATTGAACTTTGGTAGCGTGCCTTAGGCTATGACCGAACTAATGAGGCGTACCGACTGAGTATGTTCGAGAGGCTAAAAATAGATCGTAGAGAGTTCGTCTAAAATACAATACTTTTATTCATTTATCAGATAATAAAATTGGATATATTCTGGCTACTGGGACTGGCTGTCCCAAGTAGCCTACAAGTCTCAATAACACAACAATAAAATATAAATTAGACACTTACGATTATAAAGCAAGGTCCCAAAGTATTGCTAAAACAACGGACCACAGGTCAGTCCGGCATATATTTAGTAAGAGAGATTTCCTTCCGATAAAATGTATCTTTTATACATTTCTTATCAACCACACCTGAAAAGTCCAAAAAGCAAACTACACATCCCAAATCATAATTTTCTGGCAACATGCGCCTATAAAAGGATAAGATATCTAGCTCATAAAAGTCGAAAATAGCAAACCACTAATCCCAATCATAGGTTTCAGTCAACACACATGTATATAAGTCTAAGAAATCCAGCTCAGAAAAGTCAAAAATAACAGCCCACACATCCCAAATCATAGGTTTCAGACAACACCTACCTATGAAAGACTAAGAAATCCAACTCAGAAAAGCCCGAAATAGTAATTTACATATCCCAAATCATAAGTTTCAGTCAACACACACCTACGAAAGGCTAAGAAACCTAGCTCATAAAAGCCTGAAATAGC
>NW_028298039.1:0-7833 GCF_049724085.1 Artemia sp. Qi Xiang Cuo
AAAGGGGTAACAGTATAAATGATCGCTTACTCATCTTGGAAAGTAAAGTATGGTGTGCCCTCGGGGATAAGCATATCCTTTTTGAGAGAAAATGAGAGAGATCAGAGAGAAAATCAGAGATCATCAGAAAGAAAAGGAGGTGGAGTAGCTCTATTAGTTAAAAATAATATAAAATTCTGTGGCATCAATTTTCCAGATTTTGCTAATGATGTTGATGCAATTGGTATCAGTGTTTGGCTGAATAATATAAAAACCTACATAATAAGCTTTTATAACCCTAATAGTCAAACTACAGATGTCATGGATTTCTTTAATTATATAGATAATTCTAATATGTTAAAAAATATCATTATTTGCGGAGATTTTAATGCCCACAGCCTTTTGTGGGGGAATAAACCAGCAAATAAAGCTGGTAAATTGATTAAGTATATGACTTCAAATAATAATGAATTAGCTGTTGCTACCCCTCCAAACCTTAATGCCTATTTCAACCCCCAAAGTGGAAGATTCTCCACAATTGACGTACAAATTGTGTCATTAAATATTTTGAATAAAATTTATATAAATAAAATAGATAGTCTATGTACTGATCACTTTGCTATAGTGTGCTCCCTAAATGAACCTGCTGATACTCTACCACATACCTCCAAATATATCAACACTAAAGCAAATTGGTCTATGTTCCAAAATAAGCTAAATGATGAAATCACAAGTTTCACCCAAAATTCATACATTTCAAACACAACAGTTGACACGCATACTGAAGTATTGACATCTTTACTAATAAATACAGCTAATCATGCTATCCCCAGGACAACACCTAAGAAAAGCTACCCTAAACACATTCCTAAAGCATGGTGGACAAATGAGTGCCAAAATAAATGGAGAATAAAACAGGCAGCTAGGACAGAATTCATAAGAAAATCATCACCTACTACATATTTAAAAAAATTACAAGCAGAATCTAATCTAAAAAGGACTATAATAGATGCTAAATATAATTACTGGAATAATTTTGCAAATAATCTCTCCAGAGAAACACATGAGCCAATTATACATAAACTCATAAGTCACATCTGTGGGAAAAAGATTTCCCCCAACCCACGCCAGTATGAGCTTATACATAATAATACCCATTATGACAATGATAATGAAAAAGCTAAGCTATTTGCAGCTCTTTTTGTTAGTAAGCTAACATCAAATAATCGAAGCAAAATGTCCCCAATTCCCATGAACCCAAGTTACCAACTAGCCCAGGATCCGAGTATCTAACTAGTCCATTTTCAATCCAGGAAATGAATAATGCAATACATCATATTAGGACCAAAACTAGCGGCAGCTATGACAATATACACCCTACATGGATAAAGAATCTCATCCCTTCATAAAAACAAGAACTGCTAAATTGTTATAATCACGCTTGGACATCTTCTATGTTCCCCAATAAATGGAAATGTTCGTCCCTCCTACCAAACCTAAAGAAAAATAAACCAAAAGAGAACCCTGAGTCCTATAGGCCCATAATGATTACTCCTGTGATGGGGAAAATAATGGGGAAAATGATCTATCACAGACTCCTCTGGTTTGTTGAAAAAAACAATATGATCCCTCATACTCAAACTGGATTCAGGAAATACCATTCCTCAAAAGATGCTTTCATTTTGCTAAAAAATGCAATAAATGAATCATTCTCAAAAAATAATGTCCTAGTTGCAGCTTTCCTAGATTTTGAAGGGGCATATGACAATGTGAACCACCAAATCCTTTTAAACAAACTTGCAAAGCTTGGACTACCCCCCAAGCTAGATTCTTTTATAAAATCCTTCAAAGAAGTCGAAGTTTCATTGTTTGTGTTGGTTCAGCCTCTTCACCCCAAAGGACAACTACCAAAGGCCTACCTCAGGGAGCAGTCCTCAGTTGCCTCCTGTTTGCCCTATATCTCTGGGAAATGAACCTACCCCACACGAATCTACAGTATGCTGACGATCTGGTGCTACGGTCATCTGGCAACACCTTTGAGATAGCACAGTCAAATCTGCAAAAGTCACTTTTCCAATTTGAAAAATTCTCTCAACATTCAGATTTACCCATTGCATCTACCAAGTCAAAAATAATCCAATTTCACCGGAAGCGAAGCCATTTTAATGCAAAACTAACTCTAAATAAAACAACTATTCCAGAAGATAATCATAATAATTACTTAGGTCTCATGCTTGACCAAAAACTTAATTTCCACTTCCACATTTCAAACACAATAAAAAAAATGCTATAGAAAAACAAACATACAAAAAGACTTCTTTCCACACCCTGGGGCTGTAAGGAGAAAACTCTTGCTTCAAGTGGCATAAAAACTTATTTTCAGTATATTCCTAGCCACTCTGGCATAAGTGGTAATCATCAGGTTGATGAAATAGCAAAAAAGCTATAAATATTGACCAGCCAAGTGGAGACCAATCCCGATTAGAGATATTTACCGATGGAGGCTATCAGATATTAATTTTAAAAAGGTTAATCCTATTTTTTCCCCCTTTCCCAATAAGTATCTTTCTAAAATTTATCATAGAATTCGTTCTGGAACAAATGCACTAAATTTTCTTGCATTCTCCTATAAGTTTTCTAATTCAAGTGGTTCAATTCCCCTGTCCCCTTTTTGCAGGCATTGTAATATGAATAATGAAACAATTGACCATTGCCTATTTGAATGTAATATGCTGACATCTGCACAACAAACCTTGCTTTGTAAACTGTTAAAATGCTTCAAACACCACAAAATCTCACTATCAGCCAAGAGCCTAGCCAACTATACCTGCACACAGAGCATAGAAATTGAAATCTATCATCTCATAATTGAACTCCTAGAGACGAAAGATCTACTGAAAGATATTTGAAAATATCTAATAATCATGAGGCAATCAAGCCAGTAGCTCTGTAGCCCACTGAGTGAAGCAAAAGGAAAAGGGCTAAATAGTATCACTGAAAAGCCCGCCTGCTGTTAAATAGAAGAAGAAGAAGAACCACACCACCATAATACCGATTGTTCTTAGAAACTTTTCTATTCACTGCATAGAAGGAATAATTATGTAAAGGGGGGCACTGCAGATCATCCTCACAATTATGCCAAGACTCAACCACACAAAATATATCCAGATCCCTCAATAATGCTAATGATGTTTTTTTCTCATTAAAACCTTGAATGTTCCAGCACCCAATCCTAAGTTTGCAATAAACAGACAAAGGTATATGGCCACACCTATATATATATATATATATATATACATATATATATATATATATATATATATATGACTAACCAGATCAAAAGCCATTTGGAGGTCGATTAAAAGGAGATTCAGTCAGGTATCTGATTCGTCAAGTAGTTTATATACATTATCGAGAAGACTGACCAGGTAATGTGTCGCTGATAAGCGTTTCATGTTTCAGAATTGTTGTTCATCAATAAGTTCAAGGATCGTCTTTTGAAGCCAATCGGCTGCGAAGCTCTCATATAGTTTAGAGAGTATTGGTGTTAAGGTAATTGGTCGGACTCCACAAAAATCCAAACTAACACCTTTCTTCTGCATGGGTGTTATGTATCGTTTTTTACAGCACTTAGGGAATGAACCACTTCTAGTTATTGTATTAAAGATTAAATAAAAAAAATAAAGTTTTTTAAACTGAAAGTAAGGAGCGACATTAAAACTTAAAACGAACAGAAATTATTCCGTATATGAAAGGGGCTGTCCCCTCCTCAACGCCTCGCTCTTTACGCTAAAGTTTTTTATTGTCCTAAAAAATAGAGTTGTGAGAAATAGTCAAACTTTAGCGTAAGGAGCGAGGCGTTTAGGAGGGGACAGCCCCTTTCATATACGGAATAATTTCTGTTCATTTTAAGTTTTAATGTCGCTCCTTACTTTCAGTTAAAAAAACTTGTTTTTTTTATTTAATTTATGATCGTTTTTTATTTAATTCAGCTTTTATTTTTTCTAACCGTCATTTAATAAGTAAAAAAAAATTGCATAAAAATTTTACTTTTCTTTTGCTAAATGGATGTCTTTACAAATTAACTTACGTAACTAACTTCTATATTCGTATATTTTTCTTCTGGCAAAAAATACAAAGTTGCAGATTTTTGCGGATATGAGCTTGAAAACTGTGTAATAGGGTTTTCTGATACGCTGAATCTGACTGTTTGATTTTAATTAAAATTCTTTCACTTGTAGGGGATGTTTCCCCCGTCTTTAAAAAATCAATTAAATTTTCTCAGGCTCGTAGCCTTTGATGAGTAATGCTAAACTTAATACAATTTATATATCTAGAATCAGCATTATAAACACATTCTATTGATACATTTATTGACATCAAAATTCCGTTTTTAAAAGTTTCGATTGCTATTGAGCCGTATCGCTTGTTTTTTTATTGTTTTTTTTATTACTTATATATTATTACCTATATGAGGGTGTTCTCCCCTTAGTCAATACCACACTCTTCATGTTAAAAGTTTAAAAAAATTTTGAGCCACAAAACCCTGAAGCACAAAGTTCGTATAATTAGAATAGATAGTTCTTTTTAAAGCATTTAAAAAAATTGTAGCGTAAAGAGCGAGGTATTGTATTGGGGGAGAACCCCCTCACATGCGTTATAATTTCTGTTCGTTTTAAGTTCTAATGTTGCTTCTTACTTTCAGTTGAAAAAATTTGTTTTTTTTTAATTTAATTTCTGATCGTTTCTTAAATAATGCTTGGAAATACGGCGCCCCCTTCATAGAAATGTCCCTTACCCCAAACAAACATCCTCCACGGACAGATTCTTCCGAGTAACCCCCTCCTCTAGCCCCCCCTCTCCAGAAAAAAATCCTTCCTGAAAATGTCTGTATACTTCCCAATAACCAATAAATAATGCTGGCAAGTCCAGCGCTCCTTCATGGTGATTTTTCTTCCCCCAAGAAAACTTCCTTCATGGACAGATCCTCCAACATAACCCCCGACCCACCCTTCCCTCGCACTACCAGAAAAAAAACCTCCTGAAAACTTCTATATACTTACCAATAACAAATACTATATGTTAACATTGGGTAAAGTTCATAACTTTTAGCCCTCCCCCTGGGGACTTCGGGGGATTAAATCATCCTAAAAGACATAATTATCATATTTTCAACCATGCTGAACAAAATGGCTATCTCAAAATTTTGATCGGGTTACTTTGGGAAAAAATAAGCGTGGGAGGGGCCTAGCTGCCTTCCATTTTTTTGTCATTTAAAAAGAGCTATGGAGATTTATTTTTTTAATTCAATAAGTTCTTTTGCAGTATACTATTCCCGTTGGTCGTTAAAAACACCCCTGAAAATAAAAAAAAAAAAAAATAAATAAACACGCCCCTTGAATCTTTCTTCTGACAAAAATACTAAATAACATATTTTTGTAGATAGAAGCTTAAAACTTCTACGGTAGGATTCTCTGATATGCTGAATATGATGTTGTGATTTCCATTAAGATTATATACATTTTAGGGGGTCTTTCCCCCTTTTTTTGAAAATCAGCCAAATTTTCTCAGGCGCGTAACTTTCGATGGGTAGGACTAAACTTGATGAATAGAAAGTTATATATTTGAATTCAGCATTGAAATTTAATTCTTTTGATATATCTATTGGTATCAAAAACCCGTTTTCTAGAGTTTCGGTTACCATTGAGCCGGGTCGCTCCTTACTTACAGTTCGTTACCACGAACTGTTTGATATTTGATAAAGGTTTTGGTAACTTACCAGGAAATGCTTGTACTAAATCAATTGGAATATCAAGAGGGCATGTAGAAGTTCTCTTTAGTTTATATATTTTCGCCACATGGATATCCTGGGATATCCTGGTCTGGTCTGGGGGTCTGGGGGCAGGGAATATTACATGCGAGAGCAGGAAGGTTTGTGCAATAGCGGCAAGGTGTTTATTCAGTGAATTAGCAGTAGTTTCAGGGGAAATATCAAGAATAAAGTAAACATTTTTGACTGTTTTACCACTGATTTTCTTGACTATACCGCATATCAAAGTTTGACTTACCGGATACCAAAAATTTAAGCTGTATGAAAAAGCTTATTCGATTCCACTTTCTATGGATGCAATGAAAGAAAAGTTAAGCTGCCCTGGCCATGTTTTACAACTGAAGGATGTCATATCGGCAAAGATGCGGTTTTGACAATCCACCTGGGGCGAAGCGTAAAGTAGTTCGCCACCAAATGAGTTGGGAATAGGTCACAAGAAAGGATTTAAAGGAATTTGGTACTTCACAGAAGGGCGTGAAAATTGAAGGTTTGGATTGATAGGGGTGGAGGGGGAGCGTTCACAGCTGCATCGGCTTCAGGCGGGCTTAGTTCTGAAGTATATTGTTGGTAGTAGTAGCAGTAATTGTAACACTACGCTAGTAGAAGGGCCTTATTGACTCCCATTGCTCACCCCTGCTGCCACCTACAACTTTTTTGCACCCCAAATAAGGGCATAGCCTCCCTAGGGAGAAAGATTGCGTAATGGGGTCAATGACCTCTTTTTCCAAAGTCGATTTATTTGATGTTTCTATGTGTAATAGCTCCGGGGCAGAAGGTTGCACATGCGCATTGAATTCTAACAGGAAACAATGTTATTGATCTAGGACTCGAGGGGGAAGTGAATTTCCGAGAACTTGACTGCGTAATCGATCGTGAATGTCATGGTGTCCAGAAATAGTATTTGTTGTTATTGCTCTAGGCAATGTTATGAGTTTCCCGGAATTTGGAACACCTGTGCTGTCGACCTCAATTCACCTATCGTGAATCAATAATTCCCCTTAGAAACAACAAATTAATTTACCCTTTCTTGACAGATCAATCAATCAATGACATCATCTGTCAGACTTTAAAAATTTCCGCATAGAAACATTTCTCCAGGACTAGATCCAAGTCATTAATTTCTTTGCCTCGGGAACAACTCTTATGGTCGAACTCCAAAGGATATTAATAACCAAAGGCCATGGAAACAATTAGGCAAGAAACATCTTAGCGATGAATTGTTTTAGCGCGCGAGAAGGTTTCACATTAATTTGAAATGCGTTAGCACAGAGATGCCAATAACAAAGGAACACACTGAATTTACGTTTAGTGATTATTTGGGCGAAACCGTTATAGACAGGTTATGGAACTATTTCGGCGAAACAGATAGAGACATTTTAAAAGAAGATTTTGAAGAGATTTTGGAAGAGGTTTTGAGTGTGGTCGTTATAATACACAAGTTTCATTTGAACAGTGTTGTGAGGTCCTCTAACCCAACCCCAAAAGGTTCCAATCCTCCTACCCCAACCCCGAAGGAAGCCCCCGGTCCTCAAAGGCCCCCCGGGCCCCCCAAAGGCCCTCCCCCAGTCCGCAAAGGTCCACAGGGCTCCCAAAGGCCCACCCAGACCCCCACAGGCCATCCCCGGGCCCCCCAAAGGCCCAACGAGCTCCCCCAGCACCACCCGGGTCCCAAAGGCCCTCCACCGGACCCCAACGGCCCCCAAGACCCTCCCCTGGTCCGCAAAGGTCCACCGGGCGCCCAAAGATCCAACGGGGTCCCAACGGCCCTACCTTGCCCCAAAGGCCCCCCAGGCACCCAAAGGCCCTCCCTGTGCCCCAAAGGCCCACCCAGGCCCCCCAAGGCCATCCCCGGGCCCCCCCAAAGGCCCATCGAGCTCCAAAGGACCAACGGGGTCCCAAAGGCCCTCCACCGGTCCCCAAATGTCCCCCCGGCACCCCAAGGCCCTCCCTGTGCCCAAAGGCCCTCCCTGTGCCCCAAAGGCCCTCCCCGGCCCCCAAAGGCCCACCCAGACCCTCAACGGCCA
>NW_028298040.1:0-7832 GCF_049724085.1 Artemia sp. Qi Xiang Cuo
CTAACCCAATTACTTGTTTCGTTAATGAAAATTTTGTTTTGTTCTTGTATTATTTGTGGAGATTGCTTGTGGGGTCACATTATTGAAAATTTACTTTTTAATTTCGATAAAATTTCAGCTCATTATGGATATCCAATTTAATTACCTTGCTTGGTAGAGTAAGATTGTCGAAACAAGAATATGAAAAAGACAACTAATTATACGATTGTCATTAAAACTCAGTTTCTCACAATCAGACTATTAGTGAAACTGGAAATGTTTCAATTCCATTGTCAACTTGACAGTAGGATTTTCAATCAGAAAAGCCTCCCTTTCAATCACCTTATCTTTTAAGTAAATTTTTAGAACCACAGCTTCTAAGCTTTGAAAGTTTTTGTCTTTGTCATGCCGAAAAGCTGTTCCATTATGGCATAGAAAAGCTTTCAAAACTGCAAGTGGTGGAATAAAACAGACCAAAAAAAAAAAAAAAAAAAAAAAAAAAAAAAAAAAAATTCAGTGTCAATGTTGTTACTGCTAAATCATCCAGTTTGCAAGTAATGAACACCTTAATACCCCTAAACATGATTTTAAATGTTTTTATATAAAATTCAGGTAACCTCATCAGTGGTGTTTCTGGCCTCTCTCTCGGGTAAAATCTTAATTACCCCCCCCCCCCTGTCTCCCAAAACTTTAGACTAAATTTTTATTTATTGAAAAAATTCCATTTATTTAAGTTTTACTTTTCTTACTTTAGCGTCTATAAAATTATTAATTATCTTGTCCCAGTTGACTGGTTCTAATTCTTTGCGTGCTGTGCTCATTAACAATAAATCATTTAGTCGCTCCTGCTCCCTAGTCGATCTTGACGTAAGTGCTGACCTCCCAGCACCGAAGAAGTGACGACAGCTGTGAAAAATTTGAAGAATATGCTTGTATCTGGAGTCGATGGGATCATGACAGATATGCAGAAAATATCCCTTCGAGTCTGCATAACTGTTTGGCCTGCTCTCTTAGTGGTGAACTCGAATAACAAAAAGTCCCAAAAGATTGGACCATGGGCTTACTGTCAAACGTTCGAAGAAGAGTGAAGCACTAACCTGGGACAACTGAAGGGACAACTGAACTGGGCCTAGTAAAATACTAGCCACAGACATATTACAGCGTATAAGAACAGCCCTAGAATTACACTTCAGGGAATAGCAACACGGCTTTAGACTTTAAAGGTCTTGTTGCTCTGATCTTATTTTCATTCTTAGACTAATGGTTGAAGACTCCAGGGAATGGGACAAAAACACATTCACGCTTTTCATTGATTTTTAAAAGGTATTAAATCTTGTTGATCGAAAAATTTTAGGAAACTTTTGAATTATCACGGAGTACCTGATAAACTAGTCAAAATAATAGTCTTATAGTGAATATTGTTTGTGCAAAGAATGTTACGATACGTGTTTCTTCTAGATAATGTTTGGTATCGAACAGTGATGTGTCCCATTCCCATTGCTGTTTGTTAAGACAGTCTCTAGGCTCTGGAGTGAAGATTTGCAGCCGACAGGTCTCATCTGGACTTTGCTAATGACGCTGTTCTTCTCGAAGAAGTGAAACAGTGACTGCAGCTGCTCCTAGATGCCATAGATGAAAAGGCCGAAAAAATGGGGCTTATAGTGAATGTCAGTAGGATAAAGAGTATGGCTACATTTGACTCCACTGACAATGGATTGTAAACATAAACCAAATGAACTGGTCAATGAATTTAAATATTTCGGGATTTGGATTGATTTTAGTGGTGAAATAGTCAATGAAATCAAGAGGAGGATTGGACAAACTACATTAGCTTTTAATAAGTTGAAACTAATTTGTTGCAATAGGAAATATGCGCTTGAAGCTCCGCCTCACGAATAGCAATGTGAGGTCCATTCTTCCATATGCTAGTAAATGTTGGAAACTAGATGACCAACTGGAGAAACGCGTCCTAGCCTTTGAAAACATATGCCCTAGTATGAACAGGAGCTGATGTTTGCAATGGCTCTGTGATGTCTGGCGAGGTTTCGTAGATGCCCTATGCGCCATTTCTGGCTCTAGGGAGTCTAAGGTAAATGACTGCTCATTACTGGCCACTGACACTGTGTTCGCTAATAATATTTGATAGGCAACCTTTATTTTTTTTTTTAATACCCCTTCATCTCAAAATTGCACAATTAATTATGACACTCATATAGGCTCATTTAAGGAAATGTGTCGGTTTTGAATCCTTTTTTTTTCATGGAGCTTCTGGAACAACTGAATGGGATCTAAAATATCTTTATATTTTTACTTTTATTGCTACTTAATTTTATTTTCAAGAAATGGCGAAAAAGATATGAAAAAAATTAAAATTTCGGATTCAATTTGCTTATACTTACCGCCAACTGTACCCTCTGCATAGAAAAAGAATGTCAAAGATTACATCCCCCCTCAATTTTCTAGTTTCCTAATTCCCCCTTAATTTGAAATCCTCCTTCCCCTAAAATTTCTGCGCGCGGATAAAGTGCCCCCACCTTAAAACGAGAAAAGAGAGAAAAAGAATTAAGAAAAAGAATGTCCAAGATTACATTCCCCATCCCCCTAATTTTCTAGTTTCCTAATTCTCTCTTTATTTGGAATTCTCCCCCTAAAATTTCTGCGTACGGGGAAAGTGCCCCCTCCCTAAAACCGCCTCTGACCCTTATGATTTACAATCAAGATTCTATTGACTCTATTATATTTAGCATGATAAATATTACCAGACATTTTCTATCGTAGGACCAGAATCCAAAACTATAACATTTTGAGCGACAATTTTTTCACCTCGTCCTCGGTCCTTGGGCTAAATATTGAGGGTAGAAGGGGGGGGAGCAATCCGCCTCTGATTGGTCCTGCATTTGAAAGATTATATTTGATTTTGCATAGAGGGCCTAGATCATTTCAGAATGGCTGTAAATGTAAAATGGAAGCAATCAAGGCGCTGTTGGGCTTCTATCCTAATCTGTAAATTGACAATATTGAGAAACAAAATCTTAGTAACAAGAAATTAATCAGCCTCATTGATGCCCAAATAACACAACATTGTGTTTAAAACCGGCAAATAGGTCGTTTTTTAAAAAAAAATTAAGAGAAAAGACTGCAATTTGCCAATTTTTATATCAGTTAGTGTCACTTGGGCCCCAAATACAAACTTCTATTTTTTAAAGGGAAAGAAAGATAAGCTACGCAAATCAACATAGTATCTAGAGTGATTGCAGGGGTATTTTATTTTCTTCTTAACATCTCCACGTCTAAAATTGAGTCGGTAAGACAAATAAAAAAAGTTTTGTATAGCAATTCTAGCAAATTCCACCTAAAGGCATCTAAGGCAATGTAAAAGGCTTGACTTAACACTGCGAAAGTGTCGACAGTTTTAACGCTTTTAAGTACCATATTCGGGTGTCAAAGATCCACCGTTTTTCAATTTCCTAATTTCTCTGGCTTATTCTTGTGTGTCCAAAATAATAAATCAGGTGGTTTTTGTTAACATTCTTCTCAACTACGAATATTGGTATTCTCATTGTTATTTTAAGAACTGTTTAATAATGTTATCTTCAGCCCTCCCATAATCATGTGAGCCCTCCCTTATCACATTCATTCAAATTCTTTGTAAATAAATGCTTTCCCGTCATTTTAGCCCGGTATTTTTTGTTCTATATAATGCCTATTTTGAATGGAAATACCTTCAATAATTTTTAGTTCTTGCAGTTATAGAGATGATAAAAACATGTTGAAAGTGAAATGGATAGAGATTTGTAGGATTCGATTTTCGTTTTCTAACACTAAAGGGTTTTGGCGATCGATATTAATCTGTTTTAACTTGAGTAGTTTTCTCTTTGATCAGACTGTTCCTATAGTCTCGGAACGCTTGAGTTTCCTCTGCTAACTAGGGAAAACGAGTATCTGTATATTTATTGTCTTTATTATTGTAGCCAATGAACGTTTTCTATCCTAATGCTATTGTTGTAGGTCTTTTAAAGATTTTTTTTTAGCAATGCAACTTCTATGCAATCATATGTTTCACAAGTTGTGCTAAAGTATATTAAATGAGTAAATAGCGGATATTTTTCTCTTTATTGTACTCCGGCACCTTCATACGCTTAAAGACGAAAATGTGACATGCATTTAATTGACTTATTGCTGGATCTTTATTTGGAAATCAAACTGAAGAGAAATGAAGATATTTGGATTCTTCATAATAGAATTGGAGCATAATCTTCATAATAGAATATATAATAATAAACAGGTAGATTATAATAATAGATCATTTGTTTAATAAGAATATGTACTTCAACATTTTTCTTTTAGAGACCAAGAACAAATAATTATTAATAAATAATCTGTATAATATAATGTATATGAATCATATAACTAAAAAAAATAGATATGCAAAAGAATGCAATGTTAAAAGCAAGAGGATTGATAAGTGAAAAGAAAGCTGAAAGTACAAGCCAATTGCCACTTACTTTTTTCTGTTTTAAAACATGATAATCCCTGGTAATCAGCTTTTATTTTAGCTATAAATTTTCAATAAGAAAAATAAAAGCTATAGGCACACAAACGGTCTTTGTGTGAATTGAGCCCGACATGAATGATTTGGTTCTCTCCCTAAGATGTCTTTTAATGTTTGCAGGTATTTGGTAAGTAATCGGGGAAAGGTAGCTGAGTGTAGTACCAAAGCTGACGAGCTACAGAGCCGAAAGGCGCGATTAAACAAACGAATTCGACGAATTGACAACGAGACTTTGGAAAATCGAATCGAAAAAGATGTGGCTGAAATTGACGCCAAAGTAAATAAGCTGTATGACAACCCAGATTTTAAAACGGTAAATTTGAACGTATTTGTCTGTTTCTTTTCTATGCTATTTTTTTCTAGATGGTAGATTGATAAATATTTATTCACACACATGTAAATAACTTTGGTCATACCTTTAAACAGTGGACAAATAAAAAATTTACTCAAAGCTCCGTCCTCCCGGGTGTTCGATAATTATCTGGAAGAAAAAAGTATTTCAGGGCAAGTTTTAATTTAGTCTCACTTTAGCTCTATACATTTAGTTCAATGGTAGTAAAACAATTTGGATAGCCTACCTTCCGCGAATAAGGGTTCTTTATCATTTCAAAATTAGCCTTTGTTTCGTAAATAGATTCACCAAGAAAATTTTAAAATTTGAAAGCGGGAAATAATCTGGAGACTAAACCTAAAGAATTCGGTAGACGAAGAAGCAATGTATATCCTAGTTTATGCAATTCTATCGTGGTGTCAATACATGTGGACATTTTCAAATCGACCTGATGAAAAAGACTTTCTTCGCGGAACGCTTACGTTTCCTTCAAGTTGAAAACATTATCAACCGGAATAATTGGTTGGAGTAATACTCACCGATAATTATTTTGCTCAGTATAAGCTAGTGAATGTGGTTTATTCTTGATTTATCAAAAAAAAAAAAAAACTAGCATGAGCTTGATGGCTGATAAAGTTGCTATTTACTTCTTTGGTGCCGATTCCCAACGAAAACTCCAGTATTTGAATTGTTTTTTTTTGTCACTGGTGTACTGTGACAGATCCATGTTTCATTTGTATCCATGAATCGATGCAAGTCCTAAGGATTGTGGGTTTATTTCTCCAAATACTTTTGAAATTGTCCCACGTTTGTGTCTTTGCCAAATTGTAAACAATTACGGCAAACAGTTAGGCTTTGAACTGTCCAGAGATAATCTCCATTCTGCTGGATAAGTAACACCCAATAGGCCATAGGCCATGACTCTGGACGATATACAAATTGATTGTTCCCAGTGAAAAGGGAAGGGGACTATATAGTTTTGTATAGTGAGACGTTCTTGTGCATCCATCCAATTAGGCTTTTCTTTCAATCTTCATTTGGAATCTGGTTTGACATTTTGCAACTGTTACGCCTAAAGGCCGTGTCTGACATTTACAAACGTCTCAATAATCGCCAAAAACTATCTTCTAATTGCTATTTTGCCATTTTCTCAGAAGGAGAATCAGGTGGACAATGAGTGGTCAGTGAAACTTTGGTTGCTCAATGACACATTGCCCTGCAGATCCCTTTGAGAACAGCTTTACAAACAGTTTTTGGTAATTATGTCAGAAACGTGAAAATGTCACATGTGGCCTTTACGTGTGACAGCAACAATTTGTCATATGATTAAGTTTGAGTTTCATCATCAGCCATTGATGCCTCTTTATTACCACCACTGTTGCTACTTTCTTCTTCTGGCTCTGGAACCTTCTTAAAAAAAGACACAGGATGCTTATCAGAGTGTGACGTTGGGCAGATAGGTAATGGGATATTAGAGTAAGTAATTTTGTGTCGAAATTTCTTGTTAACATCCCTGTATTTTTTAGACAAATATACCAGTCGCTATATTTGTCTAAAATATGATCATATAGACAAATATATGATCGCTTGGGATTCTATGTGTCATTAGAGCTTCAAATAGCAGGCCTTTAACTTTACTTTAGTCCAGTCGCGTTTTGGCATACGATATAAGGGACCCATAACTTGTCTTGATCACCAAGAGGAATTCAAGAAGTAGAGATGCTTAGATATCTTAGGAGTGTAGGGAGCACCAATGAAAGCCCTGAGCATGAAATTGTCACATATCGTGTGTGCAGGAAGCGCCTTCGATAAGTTAAGAAACGTTCTCTTATATATATATATATATATATATATATATATATATATATATATATATATTTATATATATATATATATATATATATATATATATATATATATATATATATATATATATATATATATTCTATAAATATTACATATGTTTTACGATCATAATAATATATATTAATTTTTATGTAAAAATACGTTATTTAATATATTAAATCAATAACCTACAGAAAAAGAGCTCTGTCGCTCAGTTGTGGTCTTAGGGATTACGGATCAGCCACTCAAGCTTGGGAATTTTGCCCTTTTTTCAAGTTTGTTTCCTTCTTTGAAACGTCAGGCTTGGTATTGTTACCCCATGTAAATGTGCTGTCAGTGCATCTGATTTTAAGTTCAATAAAATAGAACAGCACTATGTGAGATTATAGTGAAACCGTAAGTTGTGTTCATTCCAATGTAATGTTTTGCATACGTCCTTTGGGTTGACATCTGTTAGATTAAGAGCGTAATGCCAACATTTGGATATTTTGAAGAAGATCTAACGGAGTGATCTACATTTTGTTTTCTTGTTTTATGTATGTATTGGCACTCGTGGTAAATCTTGCCTCTTAAAATAGTTAATTACTGTATTTAGAATTTTTATCTGCCGAAGGTTGAGGTTCTAACTTTAACATGAGTTGGTAAGGATCGCATATCGTCGATTATACCACGAGCAAGACAATTTGAGTGGTCCAAAAGTCAAATCGATTAACTATTTTTTGTGATTAATTCAATTTTTTACCTTCAGTAGCACCAATGGGGGGGGGGATTCGGAAAATAGTTTTTGGGGTATTTTTTGGGGAAAAATCGAAAAAACTATCTCAATGAAATTATAGAACCTTTGCCCACCTACATAGGGCCTTGTCTAGGGAGAGGGGGTACCCGGTTTGTATCCCCGCCACAAAATTTTTATCTGTCTGGTACAAAAGAAAAAAAAAATTAATACAAATTTTTGCACACATAAAACTTGATAATCACTAATCTTGTTTTTTGTATAAAATAAAGTTATTAGTTTCTTGATATTTGCCAATAGGGCTTAGAAGGGCAGCATAAGCTTTTTTTGTTGCTGTTGATTACAAAAATACAATTCGGGGAATTAAATTTCCATACTACAATTTGACGGTT
>NW_028298041.1:0-7829 GCF_049724085.1 Artemia sp. Qi Xiang Cuo
TATAATAAATCAAATAATATTAAGATTTTGATTACTAAATATCAGTATATGTATATTAAACTGACAATGCACATTCATTTGTATTTTTTTTTCAGTAAAGTGCAAATTATGTTCTGGCCTTGGGAAAGCATTGGGGTTTTGAGCCCAACTTATGTTAATTTCTGCTCGTTTTGAGTTTTGACTCGGTTATTTGTTATAATTTCTGTTTGTTTTGGGTTTCATTTATTTATCAATGCTGATTTGTGGTAGTTTCAAGCTTGGTAGATTATTTTATTTTTGGACATTTTTTTGTTTAATGGAGTTCTTTACTTTTCTTTGAAAAACTTTTTTTGTGGAAACAGTTTTCTTAAATATTTCTGTTCGTTTTATATTGACATAATCTTTTCAGGGAAAAATAAAATAAGACTTCAAATCTTTTCATTTTTTTGAGAACTTAAAGTTTGACCTGCTATTTCTATGCTGGAGAAAAATTTTCAGCAATTTTTAACAACAAAGACCCTTTTAAAAAATTTGGACACAAATAGTGGTGTTTAATTTACTTTCATACCTCCTCTAGTTGACCCGAAATGGAAAACTTGATACCATTCGTAAAAAATCTGTTTACTTTCTTTGATAGCTTGGATACACTTGCGCTATTTTGATTTGGTTAAATTTTAAGAGCAGAAGTAGCCCCGAAAGTTTGAACATAATACCCTCAGTAGTTCTTGGGATACTGATGAGATGCCTTATTGGGAATAAGTATTAAAACAGTGCATTTCGATTGAATCTTAAGGCAACATTTACTTTTTAAACATAAAGGAAATGGGAGGGTGGTCGTGGGAGGGGGATTAGTTTACCTCCAATCACTTTCGACTATTAAAAAGGATATCAGTCCTTTCTATTTTCAATCGAACGGGCGCTTTTCAAAGTTCCTACGACAACTCCTTCGATACGAAGTGCCCTGGTCTAAACAACAACAACAACAACAAAAAAGATGATACATTATACCCACATCGATCTTTACTATAAAAATGTCAAGCCTTCCAATCACTTTTGACTATTAAAAAGAGCACTAGGCCTTTCGATTTCCAATCGAATGAGAACTTGAAAAAGAATTATAAGTTATGCCCAGGGGATATTTAAGATCTTATAGAAAACATGGTCGTATAAACTTTGGAGAGGCCTTGTTGGATTGGTAATCAGACGCTTTAGTACTCTTTTTGATAGTCAAAGTGATCAGAGGGCGGCTATCCCCCCACACAGACATGTTGTATTGTCCCGAAATGCATATAATAGAAATTTTGAGACAGCTATTCTATTCAAAATACTCTAAATATCATAAAACAAGGCCTTTAGGGTTGAAACAAACCCCTGAGATAAGGGACAAAGGCTGTAACAGCAATTAGTTTCTGTTTGAATACACTGGTTGGGTCACAAAGAACCATTTTCTGGATAATGAGGCTTTGATCCTAGACTCCTGTAATTATGCTAAACAAAAAGAATGCAGGATTCTAATTTTGACAAGGCAATTTCAACCCCTTGCTTCTACATATATCTATCTATGGTTCCTTAATTCTAAAATACTATATTAGTATAATACCTGGGGCAACAGGAGAAACTAATAATAACTTTAACTACAAAAAATTTGAATGAATTTACTGAAAAAAATGTGCATTGTCAGTTTGCATTGTGATTGCATACACATACTGATATTCATTCCTTAAAATGTTAGTTAATTTTTGATTTCTTAAAGTTATGAAAGTGAAAATGTTTAAAACAATCTTTTTCAGTAAAGTATAAATTATATTCTGGATTTTAGAAAGAACAGGGGTTTTGAGAACTACTTATATTAATTTATGCTTGTTTTGAGTTTGACTCGTTTTTTTATTTTAATTTCTGCTAGTTTTGGTTTCGATTTATTTACTGATATTGATTTGTGGTCATTGCATTTTTGTAGATTATTTTACTTTATTTTTGTTCATATTTGGTTTAATGGAGTTTTTTACTTTTTTTAAAAAACTTATTTTGAGTAAAAAGTTTTTTTTTAACTAATTTCTGTTCGTTTTATAATTCTCTTTTTTGGGAAAAGAAAAAAACAGTTTGAATCTTTAAAGTTTTACTTTAAGAATTTATAGTTTTGCCTGCTGTTTATATGCCGGAGAATTTTTTTATTTCAATCGATTTATTTCAATACAGTTAGTTACTGCTGATATGCTCTTTTGACAACTTGCATACATATGGCAGGTTGTGATTCGTACAACAGAAATATTCTCTGAAAATTTATGAACCTTCATAGATTGTGGATTTTGAACTAGCCAGAAGACACTGTGTGTATATATTTAATTTTTTTTTCTACGATTACTGTAATGACACTAATGGCATTAAGTTGAAACTTTTAGGGAACGTTTAGGAGGAGTTTCAAATAAACAGAATAACTATATGCATGCAGGTATTAAAAGGTCATATAAGCACTGTAGGGCACATAAGGACATAGGGAACAATGTCCTATCATAGCTAGTAATATCATTGATATTTCAAAGGAGCAAATCGGATTGAAAATTAAAAGTTCTAGTCTCCTTTAAGAGTCAAAAGTGATTAAAAGTTAAAGCGTCCTCTTCAGACTCGAAAATGTTCTTCCTCTTTAGCTTATAATTTTCTAGACACTTCCAATCAAAATTTTAAGACAGCCATTTTGTTCAGCATAGCTGAATGGTTTAGCTAGTGTATCTTTAGTGGAATTGGGTAGGTTAATCCCCCACAGTTATGTAATTTGCCCATTATGCTTAAAAACTAAATGTTGCTATAAAATTTAATCAAAACACACTGTTACCAATAAGACATCTCAGCAATGCACCAAGAACGACTGAGGGTAAACACCTTAAATTACCTTAAATCGCATTGTCCAGGGAAATAAGGAAAGATCCTGTAGAGTCGCTTGTCAGTGACGATGGGGAGCCACAGGTTCGGCGGCGTCCCACTCTGTTTTCCATGGTTTGGTGGACCAATTATTATCAATGGCAATCTTGAATGCAGTTAAAGAGGGAGTGGTGACAGCTGCATTGGGAAGACTGTTGCAGGGGCCCACCACTCTATTCGAGAAGTAGTGGTTGTGGAGTCTGCTGTGAGCTCTCTTCCTGAGCAGCTTCTTACTATGCCCTCTTGTCCTGAATGATTCATCAAGTTGTAAAGGACTCTGAGAAGAGGAATCAGCATGCAGTAGCTTGTAAGCCATAATGACATCGCCCCTCCGCCGTCTGTAGACGAGTGTTGGGAGCTGTAGTTTGTTCAGGCGGGATGGATAGTCGAGATTCTTGCATCCATCAATAGCTTTGGTTGCGCGCCTTTGAACAGATTCTATTTTTTGTTGGTCACTCTTATTCAGAAGCATGGCAACACACATCCCAAACTCTAGCAATGGTTGTACAAGACCCTTGTGCAGCTTTGTCATGACTTTGGATGATCTGATCCACACTGTATACTTAATTAGTCTAAGGGTCTGATATGCTTTGGCAACCGCTGTTTGGGTGTGTTTGTTGAATTATAATATTTCATTAACGACTATTCCCAAATCTCTTTCAGCTACCGAGGACCCAATCGATTGTCTAGAGCCATCCCCCCCACTCATATGGTACTGCCACTTCTTATTCTTTTTCCTGAAATATACCACCTTGCACTTCTGGATGTTAAACTCAAGCTTCCATTGGCAGGCCCAAAGGGAAAGTGCATCCAGGTCTTCCTGTATGGTGGCTCTAGTCGCTGACAACTCTGAGGGCCCAATAAGTTTTGCATCATCAGCATAGAAGCTCATCTTATTTCTTACAGCCCGTGGAGCATCATTAATGTAAATATTGAAAAGTGTTGGGCCCAAGATCGTTCCCTGGGGCATGCCACTATCAACTCCTGCAACTTCTGAGAAAAACTCTTGCCCGTTATCCCCAAACACTCTAACTCTGCTTTCTTCCTGAGAGGAACTGCATCACCCATTCAACAACCTCCACATGTATCCCGGTAGCTAAAAGTTTAGCCCTCAAACGACGATGGCAAACTTTGTCAAAAGCCTTTGCAAAGTCTAATAGAATCATATCAACAGGGATATCCTGGTCCAGCAGTTCGGTGACATATTCATATGCGTCAATAAGATTTGTCTCGACCAAGCGTCCAGATCTGAATCCATTTTGGCTATCGGTAAGTAGTTTATTGTTGATCAGGTGTTTCATAACAGCGGTGTTTGTAATTCTTTTGTGGATTTTACTGACTGTCGAGGTGATGCTAATTTGTCGGTAATTGGCAGCACAGTTCCTGCTACCACCCTTGTGAACAGGTGTAATATTCGCATTTCTCCAATCTTGAGGGACTTGTTTCGTGTCAAGAGACTTCTGGAACAATTTTGCTAGGGGGAGGACAAGCTCCGCATGAGCCTCTTTCAAAGTTCGAGGGTGTACCCCATCAGGGCCAACTGACTTATTCGGGTTCAATCTTTTGAGCTGTGAGTCAAGATCCGAAGTCCTGATAGTAATAATTTGCATTAGTTTCTGAATATCATATTCCGGAATTTGTGGCAAGAGGTCATTATCTGGAAGTGTAAAAACTGACTTGAACTGCTGTTTCAGAGCTTCAGCTATATTTCCAGGGTTGATTATGGTATTCCCATTAACTGAGAGTTCGGTTACCGAATGTCTTCCGGGCTTTTGAGTGGAGGCATACTTCCAAAATTTCTTTGGATTTGTTTTCAACGCTGAAGCTAAAGACTCATCATACTTGTTAGTAACTTTTCTTGTAAGGTAGCGGACTTTGTTTTGTATTTGTTTGAATTTGTCATGATTAGCCTGCGTTGGGACGTCCGTGTACCTTCTTCAGAACTTCTTCTTCTTCCGAACTGCTAGTTTGATTTCTCGTGTGATGAAAGGGAGCGTTCTTGGTCTTCGTTTTTCAAGTGGTTGTCGTGTGTTTTGCGATTGTCTCACAGAGGACCCTTTTCATCTCAAGCCAAGCTCCCTGTACATTATTCTTTTCGACAAAAGACCAATCTTGGTTAGCCAAATCTTGCCTGACCTTGTTGTAATTTGTAAACACATGTTTTCTAAAATTATTTGTCTGTGGGTACAACTTTATTTGACAAGTTATGGCTGTATGGTTGCTTGCGCCAAAAGGTGGCTCTGAGTCTATACTTTGGATTGCCTCCTCATCTTTGACAAATTGGAGATATAAGAGAGATGGGTTCTGGCCCTCTCTGTACCTAGTCGGTAAATTGATTGTCTGGTACAATGAATGTTCTTGCAGGCATTCGAGGAGTGTGCCAATCTGGTCATTGTTATCTCCTGTAGCAGCATAACCACTAATCCATTGGATCTGAGGCAGGTTGAAGTCTCCAACAGTTACAATATTATGGCAAGGATGACTCATCACTGAACTTATAGAATTTGCAATCGCGAGGTGAGAACTTTTCTGACAGGGAGAGCTTGGGCTTCTATAAATACAACCTATAATTAAGGGGTGACCCTTTAGCTCAATTTTCATCCAGACCTGCTCCACCCACGGCTCATTCTGAGAACCAATTTTAAGGTCTCCTACCTTCAGTGATGATTTGAAGTACAGGACAATTCCTCTTCCTTCTGGTTTCGACAGATTTGAGATTATTCTGAATCCGGTAATCTGGATTTGTACATCAGTCAGTGGCACTGAAGTATACTTTGGTTTAACTTCAGTGAAGGCAAACACACTCACTTCAGGTCTTGCCGAAACTACAGCTTTTATTTCATCCATTTTTGTGGTGATGCAATCCACGTTACTGTAAAGCCTTAATAGTCCGTCTTCATTTTCAATGTGGGCATCAACAATATCTCTAAATTCCGACTCACAAGATTCGAAAGTAGAACTATCCAAAGGTTCTCCACTAAGATTACTTGATAATGCACTTGCAAACGATTCATCATTATTGATCTCAAATGTGGGGATTGCGTTTGAATCACTCACACTAAAGTTTCTATGTACAGTACTATTTACATTGTTTTGACAGGCATCAACTCCTAGATCTCCATCACCTGCAACCCCAGCGTAGCTGGGGGCTGCTGGAAGTTTTTTGGGACAATCTTGTTGCCTTTAATCACAATATTTGCTTCACCACCTGCCTGCCTTCTGTATAGTTCTTCATATAACTTTTGCCTTTTGTCACGGTCTGTTTTTGATATATCATTTCTGAACTGAACTGCCCCTTTTTTCTCAAAAGATTTTTGGAGAATCAGCTTCTTGAAGTTGGGGACAGTGAACATGATTGGGGATGGGCGTAGTGGATTTTGGGTTACGGAGACAGTGGGATTCACTAGGCGGCGGATGTTTGAAATAGGGACACCAGGTAAGCCGTATTCATTAGCTAGGTGCTCCCGGACAAACTGGGCATCATCAGTTTGAGTAGCAACCCCAAAGACCACTATATTCAATCTTCTCTTCTGTCTGTCGCGGTCTTCGAAGATTAGCGCCTTCACCCTGCTTTGAAATTGTTCGTTTAGGGCTTCCTTTAGAGCAGTTGTTTCAGCAGTCACTAGGTCTTTCAACACTTTTTGGTCTGTGGCAGCTCCTGAGTGCTGGTCCAGGGAGCGTACTCTATCTTCAAGGCTGGTGAACTTAGTGTCTATTTCAGCTTTCAGTTCATCTTTCAAGCTCGAAAAGGAGTCTTTAACCGCTTCTTTGATTTTCACATCCAGGTTCTTTATTGTGTCATCAAGACCACTTGGTGACATTTTTATGCTACTATCCACAATTTTCGCTATTTTTGAGGCATTAATACTGCCTTTTGGGTTGCCTTTGCACATGGGACATTTCTACTCACAGCCCATGTGGCGAGTCATCTTCGTTAATAAAATATATTCTGGTTCCGAAAGATCAAGGCATTCTACGCACAGCCATCGCTCACAATCATCACAGTTTATAGCATTAGAACCTTCATTCAAATTGTCTTCACAGGCTGCACACTTGGCCGTACCCTTCACCGGGCTAACACGCATCCGTTTGCTCGCCATTTCTGGTTCGGGATAAATAGTGGAAGTTTATCAGTTCTCTTGGCAGATACCACTAGAGCACTTGCCACAGGTACTTTCGCCTCTTCTGCTAGCTTTTTCTCTCCTGACGCTCAAATGAAAGTATTGTATATCGTCGATGCTCAGAACGCTAAATTTACTGCCTTGACAATTTTCGAGGTAGACAAAATGTGGGAAGTGCAATACTCAAATCACCTATTCCCAGCAGTTTAAGGATTAAAATCCCGCTGGTACCAATTCGGCCTCTTGTTTGTTTGCTATTGCTCCCTCCTGCACAAATTATCCACCAAAAATACGCAAAAACGGACGAGCCAACGTAATCAATGGTATTTTAGTATTTAGCGTTTGGCAACTGCGCTTTATTACTGGCTACAAATTCGGATGAAGAAGAAGGACACTGAATTCATCCTGGCCTTATTTACAAACAGATAATCAGCTGTTTATCAGCAGACAAAGGACAAGTCCCTAGGGAATAGAAAAAAAAAATTTTCTAACATCAAAATTCAGGTAAATAAAGTGAAACACCAGGGAAAACCACTTAAAATGAAACTTAATATCAAGTATAAGCAAATATGGTAAAAGATGGGTAGAAATAAATGTTCTTTCTCACAAATTTGGTCAATAATCCTTTATTCACTCTCACACCTCCCTGTTGCTATTGCTGAATCAGAAATTGATAATCAAGATAATCAAGTTCAATTTTTCGGGGCTACTTCTATTACTACTTCTGCTCTTAAAATTTTAGTAAATGAAAAGATTGTAAGAGTATCCAGGTTGTGAAAGATCAGAAATATAATTTTTTGGGAATGGTATTAA
>NW_028298042.1:0-7816 GCF_049724085.1 Artemia sp. Qi Xiang Cuo
CCCCCAACTACCAGAAAAATACCCCTGAAAACTTATGTATACTTCCCAATAACCAATACTATGTGTAAACATTGGGCAAAGTTTGAATCTGTTATTTCTCATTTTATATTCTACTGCCTTTAAATTTCCTCCTCTAAGCACAATCACCTCCTTTAAACAACGGATCTCCTAAGTAACCATACTCGAGTGTCGAACCGTGAGTTTCTTATCTAATTGTCATTTCAGATTTACCATCCACTAGAATTGATCCTCTTTTTTAAACAAGTATGCGTATTATTTTATGAAAGGCAATTTTTCGCAAAATTTGAGAGCAAAGATGCTATTTAAAAAGGCGATCACTTTAATCACATTGAACGTATTATGTAAAGAAAGAAAGAAAAAGGGAAAGACAAAAAAGGGAGAAGGGGGGCATTAAAAAGCAAAATGAAATTTAGATAGTTGTGACAGTAGACAAGTTAGTTAGACAGTAGACAAGTTGTGAGAAAAAAAAAATGCCGTTTGTAGCTGATTCAGGAATGATAGCCGTTATTTTGATTAGTCTTAATAGTAAAGTGTTTCGAAAACAGTTATATGAGAACTTCAAAAAACGTGAATTACAAAAAGTACGCCATTGGAATTCCCATGGCTGAAAACCCTTTAAAGGAAACTTACAGTCCCTTGGTCTCAAAAGCAAGGAAAATCACTTTTTTGCCTAATTCATAAGATTATTTGAAGGTTTAGTATTACATTGATATTAACATCATCTAAAAAAATGTATTCCGAGTTTAAAAAAAGGCTTGTTTGTAGTTTGGTCCTTTTTGTCTTCTTATGTGTTTGTTTTGATGTTTAATTTTATTTTTGTCATTGTTTTATTGTTTGTATTGTATTGTTTTGTCATTTGTCATAATTTATTATTGTTTGAAAAGTGTATTACTACCTACTAAAACATTCAAAGTGCTTTAATTTACTGCCTTATCCATTTGTTGGAGCTCCCTTCGCCCTCCCTAACAATTTCCATCCAGCAAATTTCGAAAGAATTTTTCGCTTATACATGCAGAACCGAAAAGGGAAAGAACGGCAAACACGAAGTTTTTCAGCTGATTGTAAGAGTCAGGAATTTAGAACACTAAACTTATTTAGAACACTAAATTATGTTCTAAATAAGGGAAAACATGGTTAGCCTTGAGGGGAGATTATAGCTGGCTCATTCCTTGCCGAAAGGGCAAATTATAAAAGCATATTCAACACAGAAATGAGATAATTCTTTCGAAAGAAACCCTTTCTTCCATTTCTTTGGAAAATATCCTGTTTTTGTTATATTATTGAAAATTATCTGAAGGGGAAATGATAATTCTTTAGCAAATGCTTTAAAGAGAGCAACTGAAATGTCAAAAGGGGCAACGGAAGTTCTTTTTAACGAAGAGAGTTTACGGATTATAATTGCCGATGAAATATCAGCAATTAAATTATCATCTGAAGGAGTAGTTAAACTTACTGGAGGATCTTTACCCAATTTAACTTTATATGTTTTTATTACCGAAAACCCTGTGTAAAAGAAAAAAAAAAGATCCCAACCTACCCCCGCAAAAAAGGAACTACTAAATAAAAAAATAAAAAATTCAAAACAATTTAAGACATTATATATGAAAATAATACTTAGGTTTCTATTTTATGATTTCTATTAGGGGTTAGTTTTCCATTAGGATTCATTGACCTTAAAATGATATTTTTCACCTTTTCCGAAAATCGGGCAAATTTCCTCAGGTTCGTACCCTTTTTTGGGTAACACTAAGCTCAATGAATCTCATATATTTGGAATCAGCATAATAAATCGATTCTTGTGCTTTATTTATTGATATACAAAATCCGTTTTTTATAGTTTCAGTTACTATTGAGCCGTGTCGCTCCTTGCCACTGTAGAGATATCTAGACAGTATCTAGACAGATAGATATCTAGATATCTAGACAGATATCTAGACCTGTATTATTTATCATTGCGGAAGGAGAAAGAAAGGAGGAGAGCCGGCAATACATGACACTATACATGACACTATACATGACACTATGACACTATGACACTATCACATGACACTATACATGTGAAGGTTGATAGATATCTAGATATCTAGACAGATATCTAGACCTGTATTATTTATCATTGCGGAAGGAGAAATAAAGGAGAAGAGCCAGCAAAATGGTTCGCTACTTCCCTATTTCACAGATATGAGATATTTTTTTCTCATACACAGTAGCAGCACGGAAAGAACAAAACATCGAATATACCTCATATTTGGTATGAAGCTTACGTATGTTTGTAAGTGTTCTCCTTTTCCAAATTCTAATGTGAATCATATCTTGCATGGAATACTTATTTCTTTGGCAGAAAATAATATTTGAGAAAAAAGTATATCTTGTGATTCCTTTCCCTATCTCACTCTCTCTCTCTAAACTTCGGAGGGGACTCAAATCACTAAAAATTGAAAGTGCTAGTTCCCTCTTTGTGAGTCAAAAGTGATCCGATGACAACTAGTCCCCACCAACCCTCTTTTCCCCAAATGAGTCCGATCGAATTGTTTGGATATTTACTTTGTCCGAAGTAGACCGAGTATCATATAATAAAAACTACGGGGTTTACACAGCCCCTAAGAACCCTGGGGAAAGGGTTGTAAATTATGCCCCGAGGGCATATAAGGCTCATATGGAAGGAATGGTCGTATAAACTTCGGAGGGTGCTCGTTCTATTGGAAATTAAAAGTTCTAGTTCCCCTTTTAAGACTCGAAAGGGACCGGAGGGCAACTAGCCCCCCTGCCCTCTTTACCCAAAATCCATCTGATCGATTTTTTAGATAGCTATTTTGTTAATATAAGTCAAAAGAACAAAATCTCCAGGGTCAACACAACCCCCCGGAGCCCAGGGGCAAGTGTTGTATGTTATGCCCTGGGGGCATATAACGCTTTTATGCGATGTCTTTTAGAATAGTTCAAAGATCAGATAAGACTGACCCCCACTTAAAAAACTTATTAACGATATTTTATTCTAAAACTTAAGGGAGCTGACCCCTTGCCCTCCCTGCCTGGCCATTTTTTTATAAGACCCATTTTTTTTATAAGTTCTTGGTCCTCTTTGCGTTAAGACTTAAAAAGAAGAAAAGCTTACCGAATTTAATACTGTATGGCTAACCCAGGAAGATGCTTTTAAATACAGAATATAGCCTTGCCTATTGGTAAAATTTACCTGAGAGGTTTTTGATGTTCTTGACCAAAAGTAGAGAAAGAGAGGCTAAATAACACTAAGGAATGAAGTAAAAGCCTTAACAATTATCTGGGAGCATTTTGAGAAATTTATAGGTTTACTTTTTCATACAATTTAGCCAGTGAGAAAATGATCAGATCACTTGAAGTAACTAAAAACTGAAGTAACTGTGATCAGTCGGACACCAGAGAAATCATTAGCTGCTCCTTTCTTTGGAATGGGGGTGATAAACCTTTTCTTCCTTTTCTTTGGAAAATATCCTGGTTTTGTTATATTATTGAAAATTATCTGAAGCGGAAATGATAATTCTTGGGCAAATGCTTTAATGAGAGCAACTGGAATGTCAAAAAGGCTGACGGAAGTTCTTTTTAAGGAAGAGTTTACAGATTATAATTGCCGATGAAATATCAGCAATTAAATTAAACGAACTGTTTGACAATTCGCTATAGTGTACCTGCAAACTCCATTTCCTTCAAAGTCTTTCCATAAGTGGATCAAATTGAGTGGCAGTTTGTTGTTGGCAGTGGCAGTTGATCAAACTGAATTGGAAGTTCATCAAAAGAAACATTATCTGCCTCCTGTAAAAAGATAAGATTTGTGAGCAAAGAATATACAGTCTCAGAATTTAGTCTAATATGTAACTCTACATTAGGACAATTAGCTCCTAGACTTGACTCGTAAAATGGGAGCGGATGCACTTACTCCTAGAGCTTTTTTATTAGCAACGAGTTAAGCAAACTGTTCTTTTTTCCGATCAGGCAGCATAATCATGACTAAACAATAGCTTGAGTGTAGTGAGTGACCACTTTGAAATGGATATTATTGATGAAATGTAAATTGAAACAAATATATCGATTACTAAAAATCAAAATTTTAATAATCTTATTATATTGCGGAAAATCACATTTAAAGTATTTTAAGTTAGTAATTTCCTAAGGAAGGCTGGATATTTAGAAAAAAAATCACTATTTTAAATTATTTTTTTAAAAACCTTAGGAGGCAATCTATTAATATAAGAACAAACTTCAAAAATAAAATATTGAATTTTTTTTGTACGATGTTATTTATATATGTTTTAGTTATACTTTTTTTCTTTTATTCTAAGAAGATGAGTCCGTTTGAGGGTCTTACCAAAAACATTCTGGAGTTGGCGAAAAAACTGTTTCAGCAGTTTTGAAACCAAACCATCTTTAAGGTATCCTCTTCAGTACGCTTCAGGTACGCCGCTTCTTCTTCTCCGACTTTTTTTTAATCAGCAAACGAACTGAAAAGTCATAAGGTAATTAACGCTGGTTTAGTAAAACAACACTATGGCTTTAATATATTTTGTTGTATCAAAGCTATGTCCAATTAAAATCACCACCAATTAAAACATGTAGTTTTATGTTTTTCTTCCTACTAAATAATCGCGTCATTTGTTTCGTCACGGTTTCTGATTATCGTCATTAAGGGCGCAAGCCACTCGTGGGAAGAGTCAGAATAATGATCTCTCCCCCAACTTTTGATATACTCGGCTAAAAGGCTGGTAACAACCTTTTAGCCGTTTGTTGGCTAAAACAAACAACAACGTTTGTTGCCTATTTTATATTCAACTTAAGTACGGCTCCCAAAAACGCCGTAACTCCCTTAAAAGTGTAAATTCTGTAGCTTTCATTCTTTTGAGGTACAAAAGATTCGCCCTAGATTACATGGGCTCCTTTTGCAGATTAGTTTGGATTAATCTCCCCATTTCGTTGTATCTCCATTCTGTAGAATGTCTATAATGGGGAGATTCGCTGTCATCGATAAATGTAATATTCTAGATAAACTTTTACGCGAACAGCTGAATTATTGTATAGCTAAGCTATGAAATATAATATGCTATAAGCTATGTCCATGGGCCCAGTTTAATGCCTCCAACTTGTTGAACTGGTGTAATTAATCAGCAGGCTTTTATGTATCACTACCGTATTTAACTTTCTTTTAAAAAATATGCGTCATCTGGTGGAAAGGGAAACATTGCTTTTTCTACTATTTTTTATTGCTAATTCATAGAATACTGAAAATAAGGGAGGCCAGGCAGGGAGGGCAAGGGGTTAGCTCCCTTAAGTTTTAGAATAAAATATCGTTAATAAGTTTTTTAAGTGGGGGTCAGTCTTATCTGATCTTTGAACTATTCTAAAAGACATCGCATAAAAGCGTTATATGCCCCCAGGGCATAACATACAACACGTGCCCCTGGGCTCCGGGGGGTTGTGTTGACCCTGGAGATTTTGTTCTTTTGACTTATATTAACAAAATAGCTATCTAAAAAATCGATCAGATGGATTTTGGGTAAAGAGGGCAGGGGGGCTACTGACGCTTTCACAGCATTAGTAGCTAGATCGAGACCGTAAAAGGACTTCTCAAGTTATTTTAAACGCCGATCAAGTTCACAAAACTTGCCTTTCATCATTATGTAAAGATCAAGCGACAGACTTTTTCAAATCTCCGTGTTGATGTTTTTGTTTGTGGACTCAGTTTGATGACAGCTGCTTTAACTTCTTGGCTGATTTTTAAGTCCAAGTCACTTTCGAGTTTGTCAGTCCACTATTGTGTTTTATATTTAAGTTGGTTTATTTGGTTTGTCAGTATGATTAATTGTTCTTCCGTACTTTCGTTGCCTTAGTACATCACTTCTGAATCAGAGCGCATTGTTCTACCACCTCCGTTAGAATCTGAAAATTACTTTGCTCAGAACAATAACCAGTACTTGCCCGTTTATTGACTTAGACAGATTAACCCCTTCTACGTCCTTAGACGATCTGGTGTCAACTTAATAATAATGCTTATAATACAGTACTACATTTGCGCAAAATAATAAAACAACCTTTAATTAAAGCTTTAACAAAACTTTGACTAGACGGTCTCAAAATTATTGGGCTAGACGACCATCATTCAACCATCTCTTATATTTTCCTTCAACACCTTCAGAAAATATTTTTAAGACAAACGACCCCGTCCGGCCAAGGGGGGGGGGCACATAACAAACCCCCGTTTACAAATATCCTTCCCCCGTTTTACCAATTGTCGTGCAATAACTCACGGCCGCCCGCGGGTATTTAGCTTATCCCAAAATAAGTTTGTTTATACAATATATTACGTCACAGTGTACTTGGCACGGAATACAGCAAAGGTAAATTTTCGAACTTGCTCGGTTGAATGCTAGTTGCTAACTGCAGGGTTTTAAGTCTAAGCAAGGGTTGTAAGTCGTGCCCTGCCAGGTCCCCGAAAACATCCAATAAAAATTTTGAGATAGCCATTTTGTTCAACGTAGTTGAAAAGTCCTGAAATTATGTCTTTGAGGATGAAACTCCCCCCACAGCCCTCAACGCAAGGGCTGTAAGCGATGCCCTGGGGGCATATAAGGTTATTAAAGAAAGCGTTGTAGTACAAACTTCAAAAAGCGATCATTCTATTTGAAATTGATAGCGCTAGTGACCTATTTCACATTCAAAAGTGATTTAAAGGAAACTTACGCACTTCTCAAGTCTACCATCTCCCCAAACATATCCAATCCAAATTTTAAGATAGACATTTTGTTCAACGTAGTTAAAAGTTCTGGAAATTGGGTCTTTGCCAGCGTTGTCGTAGAAACTTCGAAAAGGACTCATTCAATTGGGAATTGAGAGGGCTAGTGCTCTTATTAATAGTCTAAAGCGATCGGAGGGTGAATGCCCCCCCTCCCGTAACCCACCTTAACCAACAACCTAACCATCCCCCTTTTTAGCTATACCTTTGTTTTGAATAATGTGTCTGGTCTGGACCTTGTGTTTTTGAGTATGACAACCCCCCAAAGCCCCCAGGGTTAATGCAGTAAGTTATACCCTGGGGGAATCTACTTTCAAATAGAAAGTATTCTAGTAAAAAATTCAAACAGGACTATTTCGATTGTAATGTGAGTGGAATCTTGCCATTTTTAATATTCTAAATAAATCACATGTAGACTCCCCCCCCCCCAAACGCCTTGCAGGTCAACGCACATGTCCGCGAAGTCTGTTTTGAGGTGCAGGGGGGTCAAGTGGTGTGAGAGGTATTTTACGTTTATCATTCTTTAGGATAAAGATACCACCATCTCAGACCGTTCCCGGGTTTTAATTGATTCGCGTTGTGAATCTAACGTTTTTATAGAAATTTTTTACGTAGACACTTTAAAAATTGCTCATTAGATTAGACATTGAAAGGACTAGTGAATTTTTTATTATTCGAAAGTGATCAGAGGGCAAATGTCTCCCTCCACACCGTCACCAAACACGTCCAATCATCAGTGTGATATAGCCATTTTTTTAAGCATTTCAGAAAGATCTAGAAATTATATATAGAGTATAAAAATACCCAAGCCCTCAGGGCACGGTTTTTAATTTGTACCCTGGGGACATATAGTTTTTATATAGAAAGTCTTATCTTATACACTGTCATGTGGGCTCATTGGATTGGTCCTCAGACGCTCTAGTGCTCTTTTTAAGAGTCAAAGTAATCAGAGGGCAGCTACCCTCTCACCCTTACACACACTTCATATTGTCCTGAAATGTGTCAAATAGAAATATTTAGATAGCAATTGTATTC
>NW_028298043.1:0-7816 GCF_049724085.1 Artemia sp. Qi Xiang Cuo
GACTTTCTTAAATTTGGTAATTTTTGTGAGCATTTGGAAATCAAAGCTTAAACTCAATAACTGATACTAAGTGTCCTAACATTTTGCTTGGACTAAAAGTGAGAAACTAGGATGAAAATCCCAACATCTTCCTGGAGCTACTTCAGTCTGCATATTATTTCATTTAATTATATTTAAAACGGATGAGCTTTTCATTTTTTACCTAAGAAAATAGCTGGCACTTCATTTTTCTTCATACCGAATAAACCATTAAGTGTTTGTTGTTTCATTGTAATTGAAGTGTTCTCATGTGAAGTGTTCATCATGTATTTTTCAATTTGATAAATTTACTCCTTTTAGGTGCAGTTGATAATTTGACTGATATTAGGTATTTATAAGTTTATAATTTGGAATGAATCCCCAAAAGAAAAAATGAATAATATCCAAAAGAGCAGCCAAAAGCGATAAAAAAGCAGTAGTTCAGCCTTATCCTACATGACATATATTCTATAAAAAAGCCAAATTTTTTTTCTTAAAAATTGTGCTTTTGTTGTTTAAAAAAATTTTAAATGTATTTTTTTTAATTGTTATTAAAAACCAGTTTTTAATACAAGAAGGCTTTTTAGGAATCCAAAAGAGCAAAACAAAAACAATCAATATCAAAGTAGCCCATTTCAATTATTTTAAAGGTGACAAAACAGATATAGGCAAAGGGCATTATGAAAAAATTAAGCTTCTAAGTTTAAATTTATATTCAAAGTTTTTACCCAGATAAATGACGAATTTTGTGATACGGTATTTGAAGTTTTGTATGCAGTAATGCTCGATGAAAAAAACTACTAATTTTGATAATTATTTATGTTAAGAATACATAGCTAATAGATACCTCAACTACTCGTATTATGCAATGGTTCTGAAATGCCATAGCCATTTTGTTTCTACCAGATTTCTACTTCTCTTGATGAATAACGAAGAAGACCAGATTCTAGCCAGCAACTTGTGAATTTTTGAACTCATGAATAGGCTCAAATCTGTTGTAAATTTAAGCTGTGGTTTGAGAAAGACTGAGGAAAACATTAATGTGTGCTGTCAGCCGGCGACATCTTACCTGCGGCGCAGCGTGGCGCGCTATTTGTGACCCCGCCGCCGCCGTTCTTCCCTCATCAGCGCGGCACCGGGGTCTACCTCAGGGCATAACTTAAAACCCTTGCCCCGAGGATTCTGGGGGAATGTCCTCCTCAAAAAAATTTTTCTATCTAGAAATCAACTACGCTGAACAAAATGGCTATCTCAAAATTTTGATTGGATGTGTTTGGGGAAAAGGTGAATGTGAGAGGGGGTTCAGTTGCCCTCAAATCACTTTCGACTATTAAAAAGGGTACTATCCCCTTAAATTTCAATTCGATTGAGCCCTTTTTCAAGTTTCTACGACAAAGATTTCAATAAAAACCTTATATGCCCCCAGGGCATAACTCATAATCCTTGCCCTGAGGGTTGCGGGGGAGTGTCCTCCCCAAAAATACATTTTCTATTTTGAAATCAACTACGCTGAATAAAAGGGCTATCTCCATATTTTTATTGGATGTTTTTGGGGGACGGATGGGCGTGCAGGGGGGAGGGGCGAGTTACCATCCAATCACTTTCGACTATTAAAAAGGGCACTAGCCCTTTGAATTTTCAATTGAATGAGCTTTTTTGAAGTTTCTACGACAACATATTCTTAAAAAACCTTATAGGCCCCCAGGGCATAACTTAAAACTCTTGCCCTGAGGTCTGTGGGGGAGTGTCATCCTCAAAAACATATTTTCTATCTGAAAAACAACTAAGCTGAACAAACCGGATGTCTCAAAATTTATACTGGATGTGTTTGGGGGAATGATGGGCATGGGAGGGGGGGGGGGCTAGTTGTCCTCCAATCACTTTCGACTATTAAAATGGAACTAGCCCTTCGAATTTCCAATCAAATGAGCCTGTTTTTAAGTTTATATGACAATGCCTTTTGTAAAAACCTTATATGCCCCCAGGGCATAACTTAAAACCCTTGCCCTGAAGGTTGTGGGGGAGTGTCCTTCTCAAAAAAATATTAGTGCCCTGTTCCAAAGAAAAAAAAATAGTACAATGTGCCAACATCGTTCTTATATGCCCTCAGGGCATAACTTAAAACCTTTGCCCCGAGGTTTCTGGTGGAGTGTCCTCCTCAAAAGAATATTTTCTATCTGGAAATCAACTACGCTGAACAAAATGGCTATCTCAAAAGTTTGATTGGATGTGTTTGGGGGAATGATGAGCGTGGGGGCCTAGATACCCTCCAATCACTTTCGACTATTAAAAAGGGCACTAGCCACTCCAATTTCCAATCGAATGAACCCTTTTCGAAGTTTATACGACAAGTCCTTCGATACGAAGTGCCCGGGTATGAAAAAAAACAGATTGTGGCCACATCGTTATTTACTTAGGCAGCGCTCGCGCACTGCCTTTGATTTCAGTTGTTTATTGTGCAATGTTTAAAATTACTCATGCTATATTTTAAATATCAGATTTTTAAAAAAATGTTTTTTTTATAAATTTTCTCAAGATAGTAAGTCACTTTATTTAAATACTAGCAAATATATCTGTAACCAGTTCTAAGCCCAGGATCGGGCCTTCAGGTGGAGTAGTAGACCGTATGCATTTACGGCACATTCTTATAAGTAATAGAAGGTTTGATATTATTATTAGCTGGAAGGAGGCGAAAAACTTTTTTTGTTATCTGTGCGCTACAGAAAGCCAGTCACGAGGGAAATCAACTTCTTTCTCTATCTTTCTAGAGTATATATTTAGATAAAGCCAATTTACGACAAAGAAAAAAGGGAGAGGGAGGGAGTGGGGCTTACTGCGTAGCGGCTAAAGGGAAGGACACGCTGGGACAGAACCAAATGTTAAATATTAATTTTTTTTTTTTCTTTTGTTCCTAGTAATGATTAATGAAATCAGTATGGAGTTCCCTCAAAGATGGACATATGTGGGTGAGTTGAAGATTCCATAACCATGCCTCACGTACATTAAAATAAATCCCTTTAACCAGTATTTTGGATTAAGTTAAGACCCTGGCAGCAGTGTATATCTATATATCTCTTTATTTCTCTCTATTAATTTACATTAATAGCTTAACCAACTAATTTTGTTTATAGACAGGAAAATTAAAATAGCACTTGATAGACTGTTCTATGTATGACCTTTAGGAATTGTAATACAAAATCCTGATTATAATGTGAGAAATATTTATATTTTAAGTATATTTAAGTTTATATTTGAATTTAGAGATCTCAAGTTATAATTTAATTGAGAAAATATAAAATAGAATAGAACCAATTTATTTTAGCCTAAGGAAATAAGAAGTATATGCTGCAGTTTATGTAGGAAATGAAATAAAAAAAACAAGTTTTCTTAACTGAAAGTAAGGAACGATGTTAAAACTTAAAACGAACAGAAATTATTCCGTATATGAAAGGGGCTGTCCCCTCCTCAACGCCTCACTCTTTACGCTAAAGTTTTTTATTTAAAAAAAAAGATTTGTGAG
This sequence comes from Artemia sp. Qi Xiang Cuo, assembly GCF_049724085.1. NCBI lineage: Eukaryota > Metazoa > Arthropoda > Branchiopoda > Anostraca > Artemiidae > Artemia > Artemia sp. Qi Xiang Cuo. The sequence continues at coordinate 3,539 of NW_028298043.1, forward strand.
AAAGTCAAACTTTAGCGTAAAGAGCGAGGATGCTCATATCCGACAAAGGATGTTGATAAAAAGAAATTTATTCACTCTAACACTTAGATTTCGTCAATTTTATCCTATGTATCCGAGAAAAGGATGTTGATATAGAATTTAATCACTCTGATACTTAGATTTTGGGAATTTTATCCGAAATATATGATAAAGGATGTTGTTAAAGCATTTATTCATTCTGATACTTAGATTTTGTCGATTTTATTCGATGTATCTGACAAAGGATGTTTATAAAAAAAAACTTATTCACTCTGACACTTATATTTTATCAATTTTTGTAGATGTATCTGGCAAAGGATGTTGATAAAAAAGTTATTCACTCTGATACTTAGAGTTTGTCAATTTTATCCAACATATCCGACAAAGGATGTTGATAAAAAAATTTATTCACTCTAACACTTAGAATTTGTCAATTTTATCCTAATTATCCGAGAACAGGATGTTGATGTAGAATTTTATCACTCTGATACTTGGATTTTGTCAATTTTTTCTGACATATCCGATAAAGGATCTTGTTAAAGCATTAATTCATTCTGATATTTAGATTTTGTCAATTTTATTCGATGTATCTGACAAAGGATGTTGATAAAAAAACGTATTCACTCTGACACTTATATTTTATCAATTTTATCCGATGTATCCGGCAGAGGATGTTGATAAGAAATTATTCACTCTAAAACTTAGATTTCGTCAATTTTATCCTATGTATCTAAGAAAAGGATGTTGATATAGAATTTAATAGCTCTGATACTAATATTGTGACAATTTTATCTGACATATCCGATAAAGCATGTCGTTAAAGCTTTTATTTATTCTGATACTTAGATTTTTTCGATTTTATTCGATTTATCCGACAAAGGATGTTGATAAAAAAACTTATTCACTCTGAAACTTATATTTAATCAATTTTATCCGATGTATCTGGCAGAGGATGTTGATAAAAAAGTTATTCATGCTGATGCTTAGAATTTGGAAATTTTATCCTACATATCTGACAAAGGATGTTGATAAAAAAAAAATTATTCACTTAGCATTCACAATTTGTCAATTTTATCCTTATTATCTAAGAAATGGATGTTGATATATAATTTAATCACTCTTATACTTAGATTTTGTGAAATTGGTGTATTGTCTGTCCAGGAAACGAACTCAATCGATAATGAATGTTATTAAAGAATTTGTTAATTTTTTTTCATAATTTTCTGAATTAAATATCGGTATTGTGTATCCAAGAGGTGAATTCCAAAAAAAAAGTTTGTTACTTACTTACTTACAGTTTGTTCATAATGACATATCCAACAACGGATGATGATAAAGAATTTATTCATTCTGATACCTAGATTTTGTCAATGTTATCCCATGTGTCTGACAATAGATGTATGCAAATTCCTTTTCTTACATCTCCGATGCTTTAATAGACATTCTAAACGTTTGATATGCTAGCTTACTCTAAAATTAATTAACACATAACAATGTAATGCATAATATATTTTTAATCAAATAATGCTATGTAGAATATTAATACAAAAATATATTATGATACATTATTGATATCAATGATCAACTTTGGACATTTTGAATCTGTTCCATAAAATAGTTCACCACGTTCTCTCTTGATATTGTAGCTATTGTCTTCTCTTAGTTCGTAATCAGTAGAATAATCGTTATTCCATTTTGAGTCATACACAATTTTTACTGGTGTATCATCGACAGGCTCAATATGCTTTTCGTCTTTGGTATTATTTGGTTCATTGACTGTTTGATCAATGGCAGTAACGTTTGCTGGTACTTTGTTTTTCATCGATTCATCTTTATATTCCATAGTGATAGTTTCTGCCAATGCCCTTTTAATTTTTTTGGCAGTTTCACTGTCTATTATTACATTAGTTTCACACAAGTAACAGTTTTGGCACGTAGACAAGATATGGTTTATGATATTAGTAGAAGAGTAGGCCTTTCTTTTTTTGACCTTCCGCTGAATGCTTATACCCGAAAGCTGATGATAGGATGTATCAGTAGGTAATGTGTTACCTGCAACAGTAGCAAGGAGTTGTCCTCTATCATCAACGATTATTTTTATGTTGGCATTCTCTTTGAGTGCAATCATCTCTGGAAATCTCAATCTCGCATATCCACCAACATAAGAGTTGAATTTTTTCGGTACTCCAAAGAAATTTAATTCCTTACTGTCATGACAATGCAAGCATACATTTCCAATAGTGCTACCATTTATACTTGTTTCATAGTTTAAATACTTCTCCTTGTCGGCATTCAATGCTACAATAACATTGTCATGTGAACATACTTTATTAAAATCTTCCATCTTCACTTTTTTAAAGATATGACTTACGTGTTTATCGTTCCACTGCGTAAAAAAAGCTTTTTCGAAACTTGTTTGATTTATTTACGAACGTTTTTATTAGTAATAAATATACGTAACTTACGAATTAACTTACGTAACGAACTTCTATATTCATATATTTTTAATACGTATATTAGGGGATTTGCCCCCTAGTCAATATCTTGCTCTTTAAGCTAAAGTTTGAATTTTGTTCCAATTCCTTAAAAAAGACCGCTTAATCACAAAGGCCGTTAATTAGAATAAATAGATCTTATGAAAGTACTAAAAAATATTTGGCTTAAAGAGCGAGGTATTGACTAAGGGGTGAACCCAATCATATATGTAATATTTTCTGTTCGTTTTAAGTTATGATGTTGCTGATGTTGCAGTTGAAAAATTTGTTGTTTTTTTATATTTAATTTCTGATCTTTTTTTAAATAATGCTGGGACATCTGGCGTCCCCTTCATAGTAAAGTACCTTCCCCCGTGCCAACTTCCTTCATGGAACGATCCTCCCACATAACCCCCGACCTCCCCCCACTACCAGAAAAAATCCCCCCTGAAAATGTCTGTTTACTTCTCAATAAACAATACTATATGTTAAAATTGGGTAAATTTCATAACTTTCAGCCCTCCCTCCAGGAACTTCGGGGGACTAAGTCATTCTAAAAGAGGTACTTATAATATTTTCGAACATGCTGAACAAAATGGCTATCTCAAAATTTTGATCGGGTGACTTTGGGAAAAAAATGAGCGTGGGAGGGGGTCTTCAATGCTCTACAGTAGGGTTTTCTGATACGCTGAATATGAGGGTGTGATTTTCATTAAGGTTCCGTAATTTTTAGGGGGTCTTTCCCCCTTTTTTCCAAAATGAGCCAAATTTTCTCAGGCGCGTAACTTTTGATGGGTAGGACCAGACTTATATATTTGAAATCAGCATTAAAATCTGATTCCTTTGATGTATCTATTTGTATCAAAATACCGTTTTCTAGAGTTTCGGTTACCATTGAGCCGGGTCGCTCCTTACTTACAGTTCTTTATCACGAACTGTTTGATGTGTTTGCTAGCATTTCAATACATGCAAGTACTATCTTAAGAAAATTTATAAAAATCTGTTTTGAAAAAGCTGATCTTTAAAATATAGCATAAGTAATTTTAAAGGTTGCCCAACAAAAACTGAAATTAATAAAATAGGTGACATCCATTTAGCACAATTATTTACAAGAAAAAGTTCTCCAAACTGGACATCTTGCACAATCTTATATGCTAAAATAATCCAATATTTCATCTAATCTTTCACATCAAATTCCAAATTATTTTGTTGATGAAAGCTGTTGTATTAAAGAATAAATAACCACTATTTCACAGCAGATGCACCGCCATCTAATTCGAAACTAAAGTCATTCACAATAAATACTAGACATGATTTCTCCTTTATTTCAAATTAGCACCCTCTTCCCGTTAAATCAGTTATTCTGTCAAGCAGCCCTAAATGGCACGAGTAACCTTTTTTTTCCTTTTTTTCATGTTTTCTTACAGAAATTTAGAGTCAATACCCTTGTTGTTTTGAAATGACTGAAACATGATTTGTACACAAAACTTTAAATTAACAGCTGAATTAAACACAAACAATTACATCATCTGTACATCATTTGATGGATTTATCAATCCTCTCAATAAATATTTGTCATGAGGAAATATTATTCTAAATTTTCATTCCATATAACTTTTGTAGTTACAACATAAAATACCAGTGGCATAGAAGTGGCTTACCAGTGGCATATCAATAGTACATATAGTTAAATTGTTTATTCAGAGTTGTGGTACGGAAGAACTTGGAATCAATACCCTTGCTATTTTAATAAAGTTTAGTTCATTTTGCTCAGCCAGCCGGCACA
>NW_028298044.1:0-7810 GCF_049724085.1 Artemia sp. Qi Xiang Cuo
ATTCATTTGTATTTTTCAGTAAAGTGCAAATTATATTTTGGCCTTGGAAAGGCATAGGGGTTTTGAGCCCAATTCATATTAATTTCTGCTCGTTTTGAATTTGAGTAGGTTGTTTATTGTAATTTTTGTTCGTTTTGGGTTTCATTTATTTATCGATGCTGATTTGCGGTAGTTTTACGCTTGTTAGATTATTTGATTTTATTTTTGCTCATTTTTGTTTTATGGAGTTCTTTACTTTTCTTTGAAAAACTTGTTTTGTGGAAAAAGTTTTTGTAATTGATTTCTGTTCGTTTTATATTGACATAGTCTTTTCAGGGAAAAAGAAAATAATACTTTAAATCTTATTGCTTTTTCAAGACTTTATAGTTTGGCCTGTTATTTGTATGCAGGAAAAAATTTTCAGCCAATTTTTAACAACATACACCCTTTTAAAAATCGGGACATAAATGGTAGTGTTTAATTTCGTTTCATACCTCCTCTAGTTGACCTGAAATGGAAAACTTGATGCCATTCGCAAACAAATCTGCTTACTTTCTTTGATAGCTTGGATACACTTGCGCTATTTTGACTTGGTTAAATTTTAAGAGCAGAAGTAGCCCCGAAAGTTTGAACATATTACCCTCAGTCGTTCTTAGGATACTGCTGAGATACCTTATTGGGAATTAGCATTAACACAGTACATTTTGATTTAATCTTAAGGCAACATTTAGGTTTAAACATAAAGGCAAATGGGAGGGTGGGCTTGGGAGGGGGATTAGTTGCCCTCCAATTACTTTCGACTATTAAAAAGGGCATCAGCCCTTTCTAAAAAGGGAATGAGCCCTTTTCGAAGTTCGTACGACAACTCCTTCGATACGAAGTGTCCTGGTCTCAACAAAAAAATAATACATTATACCCACATCGATCTTTACAATACAAATTTCAAGCCTTCCAATCCTTTTTGACTATTGAAAAGAGCACTAGGCCTTTCGATTTCCAATCGAGTGATCCCTTTTTGTGTTTCTACGACAAAACTTTCTATAAACAACCTATATGAACTCAAGGCATAAATTACAACCCTTACCCTCAGGGCTTTAAGGGGGGTTGTCATCCTCTTAAGACATAATTTTCAGAACTTTCAACTACGTTAAACAAAATGGCTATCTCAAAATTTTGATTGGATGTGTTTGGGTAAATGGTGGGCGTGAGAAGGGCGTTAGTCGCTCTCCCCTCACTTTCAATTATTAAAAAACGCACTAGCCCTTTCAATTTCCAATCAAATGAGCCCTTTTGAAGTTTCTACGACAACGCTTTCAATAAAAACCTTATATGCCCCCCAGGGCATAACTTACAACCCTTGCCCTGAGAGCTGGGGGGGGGGGTTCATCCTTAAAGACCTAATTTCCAGAACTTTCTACTACGTTGAACAAAATGGCTATCTGAAAATTTTGATTGGATGTGTTTGGGGGAATGGTGCACGTGAAAGGGTGGTTAGTTACCCTCCAATCACTTCCGACTATTAAAAAGGGCACTAGCCCTCTCAATTTCCAATTGAATGAGCTCTTTTTGAAGTTTCTAAGACAACGCCATCTATAAAAACCTTATATGCCACCAGGGCATAACTTACAACGATTGCACTGAGGGCTCTGGGAGGTTTCTCATCCTCAAATACATAATTTCCGAAACTTTCAACGACGTTGAACAAAATGGCTATCTCTAAACTTTGATTGAATGTGTTTGGGGAAATGGTGGGCGTGAGAGGGAGTTCAATTACTCTTAACTCACTTTCGACAATTAAAAAGGGCAATTTCAATTTCCAAACAAATGATCCCCTTATGAAATTTCTACAACAACTTTCTATATAAACCTTATATGCCCCCAGTGCATAACTTACAACCCTTGCACTGAGGGCTCTGAAGGGGTTATCATCCTAAAAGACCTAATTTCCAGAACTTTCGACTACGTTGAACAAAATGGATATCTCAAAATTTTGATTGGATGTTTGGCTAAATGGTGGGCGTGAGAGAGGGGTTAGTTGCCCTTCAATCACTTTCGACTATTAAAAGGGCACTAGCCCTTTCAATTTTCAATTGAATGAGCCCTTTTTGATGTTTTCGCAACATCACTTTCTCTAAAACCTTACATGCCCCCGGGGCATAACTTAAAACCCTTGCCCTGAGGGTTGTGGGGGAGAGGGGTTGTCATCCTTAGAGACCTAATTTCCAAAACTTTCAACTACTTTGAATAAAATGGCTATCTAAAAAATTTAATTGGATGTGTTTGGGGAAAAGGTGGGCGTGAGAGGGGGGTGAGTAGCCCTCAAATCACTTTCGACTAATATATAGGGTACTAGCCCTTTGAATTTCCAATCGAAAGAGCTTTTTTTCAAGTTTCTACGACAAAGATTTCAAAAAAAACTTATATGCCCCCAGGGCATAACTTATAACTCTTGCCCTGAAGACTGTGGGGGGACTGTCCTGCTCAAAAATATAATTTCCTGAACTTTAAATTGCGTGAAACAAAATGGCTTTCTCAAAATTTTGATTTGATGTGTTTGGGGAAAAGGTGAGCGTGGGAGGGCGGCTAGTTGCCCCCCAATCACTTTCGACTATTAAAAAGGGCACTAGACCTTTGAAATTCCAATCGAATGTGCCCTTTTTCAAGTTTCTAAGACAAAGATTTCAATAAAAACCTTATTCGCCCCCAGGGTATAACTTGTAACCCTTCCCCTGAAGACTCTGGGGGGAGTGTCCTGCTCAAAGGTACAATTTCCTGAACTTTAAACTTCGTGGAACAAAATGGCTATCTGAAATTTTTGATTGGATGTGTTTGGGGAAATGTTTGGCGTGGAAGGGGTGTTAGTTGCCTTCCAATCACTTTCTACTATTAAAAAGGGCACCAGCCCTTTCAATTTCCAATCAAATTAGCCCTTTTTGAAGTTTCTACGACAACGCTTTGTATAAAAATCTTATATGCCCCCAGGGCATAACTTAAAACCCTTGCCCTGAGGGCTGTGGGGGTATTTCCTCCTCAAAAACATAATTTATATCTGGAAATAAGTAAGTAAAGTAAGTATGACGGCACTAGACCCTTAAGGTCCAAACCTGTGGTGCTGATCTTCGTTTCGTGGCCCTTCAGCCAGGAAGGGAAATGGGGGGCAGGGGGTCAGCCATCCTATGCTTTCGCACACCGTTCCCGCTTACCTTCCCCAGATTTCTCCAGGTACCCATTTAGAGCTTGGTCAACTCTGCCTAAGCTTACAGAGTCACACCACTGACCCGAGTCCCACACCAAATAACTGGCCACGCCAGGGATCGAACCTGTGCCCAGATACGAACCCGTATCTGGAAATCAACTACGCTGAACAAAATGGCTATCTAAAAATTTTGATTGGATGTGTTTGGGGAAATGGTGGGCGTGAAAGGGGTGTTATTTGCCTTCCAATCACTTTCGACAATTAAAAAGAGCACTAGACCTTTGAATTTCCAATCGAATGAGCCCTTTTTGAAGTTTCTACGACTAAGATTTCAATAAAAACTTATATGCCCCCAGAGCATAACTTAAAACCCTTGCCCTGAAGACTCTGGGGGGAGTGTCCTGCTCAATGGTATAATTTTCTGAGCTTGAAATTGCGTTTAACAAATCGCTATCTCAATATTTTGATTGGATGTGTGTGGGGAAATGGTGGACGTGAAAGGGGTGTTATTTGCCTTACGATCAGTTTCGACTATTAAAAAGGGCACAAGCCGTTTCAATTTCCAATCGAATGAACTCTTTTTGAAGCTTCTACGACACTGCTTTCTATAAAAACCTTATATGCCCCCAGGGCAAAACTTACAACCCTTGCCCTGAGGGATGTGGGGGGGTTGTCATCCTCAAAGACCTAATTTCTATAACTTAAAACTACGTTGAATAAAATGGTCATCTCGGAATTTTGATTGAATGTGTTTGAAGAAAAGGTGGGCGTGAGAGGGGGGTTAGTTGCTCTCCAATCACTTTCGACCATTGAAAACTAGCCCTTTGAATTTCCAATTGAATGAGCCTTTTGAAGTTTCTACGACAACGCTTTCAATAAATACCTTATATGCCCCCAGGCCATAAATTACAACCCTTGCCCTGAAGGTTGTGGTGGAGTGTCCTCCTCAAAAAATAATTTCTATCAGTAAATCAACAACGCTGAACAAAATGACTATATCGACATTTTGATTGGGTGTGTTTTGGTAAATGATGGACGTGGATGGGGTGTTAGTTGCCTTCCAATCACTTTAGACTATTAAAAAGGGCACGAGCCACTCCAATTTCCTATAGAATTAGCCCTTTTTGAAGTTTCTACAACTTCTTCGATACGAAGTGCCCTGCTCTAACGGAAACAAATAATAAATAAAACATTGTGCCAACATATTTCTTATATGCCCCCAGGGCATAACTTAAAACCCTTGCCTCTGAGGGTTAGGGGGAGTGTCCTCCTCAAAAATATATTTTCTATTTGGAAATCAACTACGCTGAACAAAATGGCTATCTCAGAATTTTGATTGGATGTGTTGGGGGTAATGATGGGCGCGGGGAGGGCTAGTTGCCCTCCAATCACTTTTGACTACTGAAAAGGGCACAAGCCACTCCAATTTCCAATCGAATGAGCCGTTTTTGAAGTTTTTACGACAACTCCTTCGATACGAAGTGCCCTGGTATGGAAGAAGAACAAGAAAAAAATAATACATTGTGTCAACATCGTTCTTTACTTAGGCAGCGCTATTTCACTGCCTATGATTTGAAGCTCAGCAGTTAAATTAAAAAAATTTTTACTAGGAATGGGCTTTGTTACCAGGGATAGGTTTTGCAAAGTAATCTATACTGGGCTATATTATTCTCTTCAACTCATCGAACATATGCAACATTCATTTTTAAGCACGTTGTTTGCTTCATCTACTTGTAAAGTGGAAGTGCACATCTTGTACATGGTGTTGAACAATGGTGAAGTCATGTGAGTTCAGTCTTATCATGCACAGCGCTTGCCTAGACGCCGACCTAAAATTTGAAAGACCCTGTCCGATTATGGATGGCTTCCGAAGCATAAATAAAGTTTATAAGGCTGTCCTCGAAGTTCATAAGCCATTAAGTTTTTCAAGAGAGCAAGCAAAGTTTAGCCAAAGACTTCAGAGAGATTTCAGATAAACCACATTGTGTTACGTGTTTTCATTTGTGTCTACATATATGATAATGTCGTATATAAATATCAATAGAAAATACATGGAGAATCATATATATATATAATATAAATTATATATAAATAATAACTGGCTGGGGGTGGGAGTATAGATACTTTTTGACACAAATTACTGTTAAATTTGGAATCAGGATGCAATTCTGACTAAAGAGGTAAGTTTGGAATTTATTTTGGAATAAGTTTGATAATTTATCAAATTTAAAAAGTGAAGCTTTTGTCCTGCTTTTTCGCCTATTCTTCTCCTTCATTATTTGTTCTGCCTCTGATTTATAACATAAGCAAAGATGTATAAAGTGAATTCACGAATCCTACCTAACGATTATTTTTATCATTGTTTTCTAAGAGAGAGGAGAGCTAATTTTAAATTTAATGGGAATAAAAATTATTTTGTTCTAAGATTATGAAAAATATATATAAATAAGTATGACAAATAAAAAACGGGGTGATATATATTAGCGTATTTTTGCAAAACTAACAATTATCTTAAATTTAAAGAAAAAAAACTCAACAATATCTTTTTAAATGTAAATTATGTTCATATTTTAATTATAATTTATTCATAGCTGAGAATTTAAATATGGTATGAAAATTATGAAATTTTTTTTATTAATATGAGGCTGAAAATAAATAATTTTCGTTTTACATTAGAATTTACCACCAGATAAACTTTGCTTTTAAACAATATTTTTTTCTCGTATTAAGTTTGATTAACTATACATGATTAGTCTTGTACACGGAGTTTTGCAACTTAAGTAATGGTAGAAAAGAAAGTCTAGCGTTAGTATATGTTTAAGCGTTGAGTTAAACGTAGATTCTTGTTCCAACCATTTAAGACTTTCGTTAAAATATGTGCAACTTTGTCATGCGAAGAGGAATCTAGAGGTATAAATTATAACCTATGTCTTAGAGAAGGCCCAAAATAAAATTCAGTTACATATAAATTTAATGATCTAATTATACTGTATTTTTAATTTGATATGAGGTTCACTTGTTTAGAATTCAGTTTCACAAAAAAATGGCGGAACAGGTACTTCATCTTCAAATGCACAGCAGGAGAGCTATTCAGTGGGTACTATTTAGCCATCTTCCTTTTGCTTCACTCTGTGGGCTACAGAGTTACTGTCTTGGTTGTCTCTTATTTATTAGATATTCTCAGATATCTTTCAGGAGATCTTTTGACTCAAGGAGTTCAAATATAAGATGATAGATATCGATTTCTGTGCTCTGTGTGAAGGTATAGTTGGCTAGTCTCTTGGCTGATAGTGAGATTTTGTGGTGTTTGAAGCATTTTAACAGTTTACAAAGCAAGGTAGGTTGTGCAGACGTCAGCATATTACATTCAAATAGGCAATGGTACTACTTTTTGTCAAGATTCTATAGTTCAGTTCTTCAGAAAAGGTTTAATTTTGCTCTTTAGAACAATGGGAGAAGCCCTTTACGAGACACAAACAGAGGGGTTGAGGAATAATTTGTCATAGCAGTGCAAAGCAGGCATAGCTGATAAAGAAGCTCAAATAAAAAGTCCCAAAAATCTTTAAAATTTTCATTTACATAGCTCAACTTCTTGTTGTGAAACGTCGAATGAGTTGTTCCAGACAGCAATATGTTTACTCTAGGCGTAGAAATGTTTATGACGATTGTTACACACACAAAAAACTACAATTGGGAAACCAAAGAGTTTGTTTATTTCTTGGCTAGCTCGTTGTGTATCCCTCAAAATTTGTACATATATTAATGTTCAAAACATGATAGTTTGAAGCCCAAAAATATAGTTGCACTAGTAATGACAGTATTAACAATAAAAGTAGTAGCAGTACGTATATATATCTTTTCGGTCAGTTGGACACCCCCGTCATCATGCCCTGGAAGCTATAAAACTGAATAATCTAAGTTGTTCCTCAGATATTACTGATATGCTCTTATGACAGCCTTTATATCAGCGGTCGGGGAACCGGGGTAAATACCCCAAATGGGGTAAAAATGTAACTTTTGTGAGTAAAAAGTATGTATTTTTAATTTGCTATTTTATTAACCTGTTAGGATTTTTTCAACTTAAACAATTTAGCGACATATGCAGGCCATGCCACTTCACTCCCCACCACTACAGTGTTCTCGAGTTAAATCTTTGCATACTAAAGCATAGCCCTGGCTACCTGCTCAGTCCATGCCACGCCGTCAAGATACAAATACATTGACGAGTCAGAGTCAGTTTTTCTACTTAGTTGCTGACAAGACCACTATTTTATCATTAATCATCAATGTATCGATAAAGGTTAGCCGCAATTTGAAAATTTAATTCAAGTATTTTAATTATTAAGATTGTAAATTTTATCAAGGGACATGCACTAAATACGCGGCTATTTCGTGAATTATGTCAGGATGTTGAAGCTGAATATACGGACCTACTTTACTATACAAAAGTAAGGTGGGTCTCTCGCGGAAATGTACTAAATCGAATTGTGGGCTTTCAAAACTGAAGTTGAAATTTTTATGGTTGATCAATAAAATATTCTCGCAGAAAAGTTTAATAACTCTTCCTGGGTTACATATCTCGCATATTTAGCGGACATTTTTGAAGATATAAATATATTAAACAAAGAATTGCAA
>NW_028298045.1:0-7804 GCF_049724085.1 Artemia sp. Qi Xiang Cuo
TTTTGTCAAAATTTCAATAGGCATAGACCTGTCATGTAGGCAAAGAACCCTCAAGAGGGAGAAGGAGTGGAGGTAGGTGCTTCAAAATACTTTCAGTAAAAATTTATAATTGTGACCCCTGATAAGGAGACATGTTAAGAAAACAATTCTTACTTTAAAATATGTAGGCCTCTAATGATCCTAGTTAATATATTATCCAAGGGAAGAACATTTATCATCAAGTCTTTCCTCTAAAAATTCTTCTTTTTCCAGCTTAAAAGAAAAAGTTTCCTAAAACAACCATGCTGAGATTCAATGCTTAAGTCTTTTGAAATTGCTGCTTTAAATTGCTACCAAATAAGTTGTTTTATAGAAAGCATTCATGCTGGTCCTTGTAATTCTGTTTTTTTAATGAGCAGTGGTGCAAATACAAAATATTAATAGCAGTGGCAAAAATCAAAATATTGCTATAAATATACATAGGGTAAGACACCCAGTAGTCAGACACTTTAATCACTTCAAAAACTTTTTGACATTTAAACTACTCTAATTACTGTATTATACCACCTAGAAACTTAATTTTTTTATCAAAAAATTTCTGAAGAATTTCTGAACAAGTAGGCCTAGGTTACTAATTCAAATAGTTTCACTTGCACAGCGCCTCCTATTTTTGAATTTACTAACAAGTGACAATTCTGCCTAAACTCAGACATACAAACGGCTCATTGTAAATTGGTTATTAAAATAGTATAAAAGATTCTGTCCAAGAATAGGCAGGTGGCCGACTACTGGGTGTCTTACCCTAGCCTATACATACAGAGTATATACCCCCACCCCCCTAATGTTCAAATATATAACAAAATTGCATTCTGAACCTAAATATAACCAAATGAACTGTACCCCAACCCCTAAATATATCCAAATCAGGGTATATATATTTGCACATCAGGGGGGTAGGGGCAAAATTTATTTGTGATGTAAATGAAGGTTATATTTAGAATCAGAATGCAATTTTGGTTGTTTATTTGCACATTAAGGGGGTGGGGGTATAATATATATATTTTTTTTTAATGATAGAAAATGGTGTGGCAAAAAATAAAAATGAAACAACTATTTACATGTTTACATATAAGTATTTACATGTTTACATCACATTGGGGGGTGGGGGTATATACTCTGTATGTATATGTATATTTACAGCAATATTTTGGTTTTTGCCACTGCTATTAATATTTTGTGTTTGTGCCACTGCTCATTAAAAAAATATGGAATTACACAGATCTGCATGACCCCATCTATAAAATAACTTATTTGGCAACTCATAGAAGCAATTTCAAAAGACTTAAGCATTGAATCTCAGCATGGTGGTTTTTTTAAACTTTTTCTATTAAGCTGGAAAAAGAAGGATTTTTGTAGAACAGACTTGATGATAAAGGTTCTCCCCTTGGATAATATGTTAACTAGGATCATTATACATATTTTAAAGTAAGAATTGTTTTCTTAACATGTCTCCTTATCAGGGGCCACAATTCTAAATTTTTACCATACTTTCTTGGGACACAATTCAGTGTAGCCAATAGCATCCCTGAAAGTTTCATTTTCCTAACCTAACCCCTTTCCAAGATAGCCAAAAGAGGTAAAGTTGAATTTTACCAAAATGAAACTTTTAGTAATGGCTAAAATTTTAGTTTAGCTACTATAATCTATCTTGGAAAGGGGTTAGGTTTGGAAAATTAAACTTTCAGTAATGAATCCAAGGCCAAGAATCTACTCTGGGAAGGTAGGCTAGTGCCATATTTCTATGTTAACCCTCTTCTGATTTCTAAATACTAAAAATTTGCCTAGACCTACTTTACAGATCTATTGAAATTTTGACAAAACAACATTTTCCTTTAACTTTCAGTTAGGCTATCAGTTTCCTTGTCTCTAGTTCTGAAAATGCAATGTCTGTTATTTTGTGTAGAATTTTAAGCCATATCAGTAAGTTTTTTTTCTAAATTTAGGAAATGTACTTGCAGGTTTTTGAAACCTCATAAATTGAGACTGAGCAAAGCTGTGAAGCTGAAAACAGTTTTGATTTCCAAGTCTTAGAAATTTACCTATTTGACAAGTTTTGTCTTCAGTTCAGTTATCAGTTCCTTTTTCTCTGGTTTTAGTTCTGAAAATACAATTCCTGTTATCTGAGTAGAATTTTAAGCCATATCAGTGGGTTTTTTTTCTAAATTTAGGAAATGTATTTGCAGATCTTTGCAACACTGCATATAAATTTATATGAATGTATATATAGTGGGCTGTAATAATGCAAAAGGTAAATATAACATTGGTTTAAGAATGGAAAGAAAGACATGGAATAAATTTACGATGATAATCAAGTAAAAAATAAGTTTTATTTGAACAATGCCATAAAGCGATGACATTTGATTATGATGTTTGGTGCTTTGCATTGATATTTCAGTTTTGAAAGTTTTATTATAAATAAATTTTAAAAAAATTTACCCCTTTGTTCAAAAAAAGAGATAATCAAATATTTAAACTACTAAAACTAAAATAATTACTTGCTAGTTTATTTTCCTTAATAGGTACGTCTCTAGATTTCTCGATTCTTAAATTTTACTTTGTAATATGCACGTGTGCGCAAAAAAAATCTTATAAACTGTTCAAAGGGGAAGTCCTTGCAGCCAGTTTCCCAATTCAGGTCTTTGCACTCAAGCCATATTCGATTGATTATTCCTGGTTTCCAGCAAGAATTTCTATAATGTTTGAGGAAAATGGAGTCACAGTCGTGCTTTTATAGCGTAAAGCCCCGTAAAATTTTGGATCTGCCACTAAAATGTGTGATGTCCTTCAATTTTCTGAATTCCCTAAGAATTTTATGAAAAACAATTCTTAACAGACGTTTGGTATTTTCTTGGATGGGGCTATTGTGGCAACTTTTACCACAACAACCAATAATTAGAACTCAAGTCCTAAAATTGTTCTCAATCAGGAACCCTTATCGCTATCTAAATTCAGAAAGTGCAAAGATTTTCCAACAGAGGTGTTTATTGTCTAAAGTTCAGGAAAGGTCTGCCCATTTCATATGAAAATATTGATTGAAAACAAAACTAGTTTTATCTAGGCTCTTCGCCAAAACAGGTAACTAGATTTTTCAAATATCATAGGAACTACAATCTGAGAAAATAAATATCACGACGTGAAAAAAAAATGATAAACTATCCAGAGGGGGGGCAAGGGTTACCCCTGTAAAGTAGTCAAAAGTAGCGTAATTTACCTAATTAACGCAAGTTTGCATTAATTAAACTTGCTCCTAACGTAAGTTTGTCGGATCAACCTATCTTTCGCCCCCCTAAAAAAATCCTGGATCTGCCCCTGAAACCATCACACCTATTCCACCAGTTATTAGAAGAAGAAAAAATTCCTTATTTTCACAAATTTCATCACCCCCCCCGCCCCCGTTTTTATAAAATCCTAAAAAGGCCGATAAGTTGAGTACATGTAAATAATAGATTAAGTCATAATTTGTATATAAATTAATTCATACCTGTGAGATGGGACACTTGCAAACCACTTGGCTGGCTTACCAAGTTTTTTTCTGCTTTCGCAATTACGAATAATGCACTTGGTAACCATTTCTCAGTGATTGACAATAACAGACTAATCCGCTAAGGCAGAAACAAGTGGGAGGAGCTTTTTGTTTGCACCAAGACCGAAGACCAGAAATTATCTGCGATAAGCTTACTGTCTATAAACTGTGCTCATAAATAAGGATTGAGTAATGTTTTGAAGCTGAAAGTAGTTTTGTTGTACTTATTTTAAGTACAAGATCTATTTTGCAAGGTTTTGCTCTTATAACACAAATATTTCAAAGATCATTGAAGGTTGGGGCTGTCTAAAGGGAGAAGGAGTAGAGGTAGGCTCTTCAAATTACCTTCCCAGGACCAAGTTTAATATTTAGTGTAGATCCATCACAAAAAGTTTCATTTTCTTAACCTAACCTCTTTCCAAGATAGCAAAAAGTAGCTAAATTAGAATTCTACTCTTTTTATGCATCATTTCACTTCAATTAATAAGCAGGGGTTTTAGCATATTTCTCTTTAAAACCTGGACACTGGGCCAAACAAAACCAGGGCCAAAGCTAGGGTTTTGAGTTGGGGAGGGGGATATAAAGAATGTGACAACAAAATAATCCAGTCTGCCAAGAAATGCAGATATACAAGCTAAGTTAACATGCCCAACACACAGTGCTGACACCTTGGGACTTTGGGGAGGGGGAAGTCACACCCTCCCCCTCCTAAACTACAACAGGGTAAATAATAAACTCTAGCCAATTGTAACTGAAAACTTAAACAGGCATTTGAAAAGCTCTTCAAGGAAGAATTGTCATTTGAATCTGTTATAAGTCTTACTTATAAGTTTATTAGAAAATGAAAATATGGAAATTTAGGAAAATAGTACACAATAGCAACACAACTGTCTCCTGAATATTCTTAGAAATTCCTGATGTGTTTTAGATAGGGTCTTTTGACAACTCGAATACACTTAGTGTCTTTTTATAATGTTCAGTATTCCTCCTCAACATTCCATGGAAGCATCTGCTTAGTATCTGTAGCTGTTCTCAAGATGGTACAGATGCACCCTATTCACAAATTAGAAGCACATAGTGTGCTGGAGTTTATCTTAACATATTCTGAAAGTTTCAACTTAATACCCTTGGCTGTTCCTGATGCTTTGTAGATACACACTTTTGACAATTGGATGTATAATTTTTCTTGGTTTATTTCAAAATCCTGATCAGTATTCCCTGAAAGTTTCAACTGAACACCCCTAGCAATTCTTGAGGTATTGTAGATATGGCCTTTTGACATTGATGTACATGGTGCCATTTGATTTAGTTCAAATTCTTCATATTTTTGACAACCTGGAAGCACATTATATCTTGATTTAGTTCAAAATTTCCTAAAGGTTTTAGGGAATTCCCTGTAACCTTGCTTGCAACCATAAGCTATTCCTGAGATATTCTAGATATGCAACTTTGAAACATATTCCTAATACGTTGTAGATATACACTTTTTACAATTGGATGTATGATGTGTCTTGGTTTATTTCAAAATCCATATCAGTATTCCCTGAAAGTTTCAACTGAATACCCCTAGGGCAACATGCCGTGAATTTCTCAACTTCATATAGTGCCTTTTGATTTGGTTCAACATCTCCTTTAATATTTTCTTAAAGTTCCAATTGAATACCTTAGCTACTTTTGGGCGAATTCCCCTTTTACAACATGTAAGTATATAGTGTTCTCTGATTTAATTCAGTGTCACATGAAACTTTTCATGGCACCTAATTCCATTGCATGAAACTTTTCATTAACCTAATACCCTTAGCTTGTTCAAAACATATTGAATATATGCTGTTTTGAAAACATGGATGGATATAGTGTCTTTTTGTTTAATCAATTTAAAAAAAAATTTCGACAGAATAAGTTTTTCAAAGAAAAGTAAAGAACTCCATTAAACAAAAAATTAGCTAAAATAAAATCAAGTAGGCCTAATCTACCAAGTATGAAACTACCACAAATCAACATTGATAAATAAATGAAACCCAAAACGAACAGAAATTACAATAATTAACTGAGTCAAGCTCAAAACGAGCAGAAATTAACATAAGTTGGGTGCAAAACCCCTATGCCTTCCCAAGGCCAGAACAATGTTTGCACTTTACTGAAAAAATACAAATGAATGTGCATTGTCAGTTTAATATACATATACTGATATTTAGTAATCAAAATGTTTCTATTATTTGATTTATTAAAATTATACAAGTAAAAACATTTATATTTTTTCAGTAAAGTGCAAACTTTGTTCTGGCCTTGGGAAGGCATAGGGGTTTTGCACCCAACTTATGTTAATTTCTGCTCATTTTGAGTTTGACTTGGTTAATTATTGTAATTGCTGTTTGTTTTGGGTTTCATTTATTTATCGATGCTGATTTGTGGTAGTTTCACGCTTGGTAGATTATTTGAGTTTATTTTTGCTAATTTTTGTTTAATGGAGTTCTTTACTTTTCT
The DNA here is from genome assembly GCF_049724085.1 of Artemia sp. Qi Xiang Cuo. Lineage (NCBI taxonomy): Eukaryota > Metazoa > Arthropoda > Branchiopoda > Anostraca > Artemiidae > Artemia > Artemia sp. Qi Xiang Cuo. The sequence goes on from NW_028298045.1 coordinate 6,047, forward strand.
TTGAAAAACTTATTTTGTGGAAAATTTTTTAAATTAATTTCTGTTCATTTTACATTGACATAGTCTTTTCAGGAAAAAAGAAAATAATACTTTAGTGTTGGGCGTTTAATACTATTACTACTACTACTACTGCCTGTTTTATCTAAAATATCTTTTATTTCAAGTAATTATTATTTTTTTTTTCTCTGGGAGAGTAAATCTTCGTAACCTACCTTAAGAAACCCATCATGTAGGTATTTTGGAAAATCGCACTGCCTTTCAATGACATACAAATAACAGTTTACCAATTTCTTTATTACACAGTAAAAATAACAAAATCTCTGAATATTTTGGTTACATACACAGTGACCATCATCAGTAGACAAATTCTTTACCTGCTGATGATGGTTACTGTGATGTGACCGATTTATCCAGAATTTGTCATTGTTTTTACTCTCTAATAAAAGGATTTATCTTCATTAAATTGCTACTTGTACGTAACATATCACTTGGTAATTGAACAATTCTCAATCAAAATTTAATCATTGCGACTAGTATGTAACTAGTAGATATTAGAGGTTATATTAATGAGCACCATCTTTGTATTTACGCCATATTTACCTTCTTTGACTTATACAAGTTTCAGTAAATCCTTGACCACACAGTAAATAGCAAAGCTGGTTCTGTGTCTTTTTTTTTTTTTTTTTTTTTTTTTTAAGAAGGCACTTTGTATGGAAGGAGTTGTTGTAGAAACTTTGGAAGGGGCTCCTTTGATTAGAAATTGAGCATTCTAGGGTCCTTTTCAAAGTCAAAAGTGATTGTAGGACAAACAGCCCCCCCCCACACCTCTTTTTCTCCTAAGTACATACACATACACAGTGACCATCATCAGTAGATAAATTCTTTATCTACTTATCTGCTGATGACGGTTATTGCGTGACCGATTTATCCAGAGATTTCGTCATTGTTTTTACTGTCTAAGAAGAGGATTTGTCTTTATTATGATGTTACTTGTACACAACATATCACTCGGTAATTGAACAACTCTCAATCAAAATTTAATCATTGAGACTAGTATGTAAGTGGTAGATCTTAGAGGCTATACTAATGAGTACCATCTTTGTATTTACCGTCTTTGGCTTATGCGAGTTTCTGTAAATCCTGGACAATGCAGTTAATAGCAAAGCTGGTACTATTTATTATTTTTTTTTTTTTTTTCTTTAAGAAGGCACTTCGTATGGAAGGAGTTGTCGTGGAAACTTTGGAAGGGGCTCCTTCGATTAGAGATTGAGCATTCTAGGGTTCTTTTCAAGGTCAAATGTAATTGTAGGGTAAACCCCCCTCCCCCCATACACACACCCCTTTTCCCCAAGTACATCTGATCAAAATTTTTAGACAGCCGTTTTTTCTACCAAGTAGAAAGGTCCAACAACTGTCCCTCTGGGGAAAGCACCCTATAGCATCCTATGAGGTGAGGATTATAAGCTGTAATTTGCCCATTGTTTATATATAGCACTGGTTATTGGGAAAGTGGGGTGTGTTTCACCCTTGGTGTCCAAAAGAGCCAAGGCCATTAAGGTGAAGCTTTCAGGGGATGCTATGGGGAGTGTTGAACTAAATGAAAAAATGTTACATGCATACTGGTTATATTTATATAATTAAGGCTCAAAAGTATAGTAAGCTAAAAGGTACAAGTCCCGCCCATAGCCCACCAAAATATCATCATGCCCAACAGGTGGGGCCTGCACCCTACATTGGGAATCAAGGGTCCAGAGTAAT